>NW_027149938.1:0-255946 GCF_031143425.1 Pleurodeles waltl
CACCTCTGTTTTCCTTCAAAAATTTGGCTGTGTCCACGTTGCGCTTTGGGGCGTTTCCTGTCGCGGGCGCTAGGGCCTACCCACACAAGTGAGGTATCATTTTTATCGGGAGACGTGGGGGAACGCTGGGTGAAAGGAAATTTGTGGCTCCTCTCAGATTCCAGAACTTTCTGCCACAGAAATGTGAGGAACATGTGTTTTTTTAGCCAAATTTGAGGTTTGCAAAGGATTCTGGGTAACAGAACCTGGTCCGAGCCACACAAGTCACCCCATCTTGGATTCCCCTAGGTCTCTAGTTTTCAGAAATGCACAGGTTTGGTAGGTTTTCCCTAGGTGGCGGCTGAGCTACAGGCCAAAATCTACAGGTAGGCACTTTGCAAAAAACACCTCTGTTTTCCTTAAAAAATTTGGCTGAGTCCACGTTGCGCTTTGGGGCGTTTCATGTCGCGGGCGCTAGGCCTACCCACACAAGTGAGGTATCATTTTTATCGGGAGACGTGGGGGAACGCTGGGTGGAAGGAAATTTGTTGCTCCTCTCAGATTCCAGAACTTTCTGCCACAGAAATGTGAGGAACATGTGTTTTTTTTAGCCAAATTTTGAGGTTTGCAATGGATTCTGGGTAACAGAACCTGGTCTGAGCCACACAAGTCACCCCATCTTGGATTCCCCCTAGGTCTCTAGTTTTCAGAAATGCACAGGTTTGGTAGGTTTCCCTAGGTGGCGGCTGAGCTACAGGCCAAAATCTACAGGTAGGCACTTTGCAAAAAACACCTCTGTTTTCCTTCAAAATGTGGCTGTGTCCACGTTGCGCTTTGGGGCGTTTCCTGTCGCGGGCGCTAGGCCTACCCACACAAGTGAGGTATCATTTTTATCGGGAGACGTGGGGGAACGCTGGGTGGAAGGAAATTCGTGGCTCCTCTCAGATTCCAGAACTTTCTGCCACCGAAATGTGAGGAACATGTGTTTTTTTAGCCAAATTTTGAGGTTTGCAATGGATTCTGGGTAACAGAACCTGGTCTGAGCCACACAAGTCACCCCATCTTGGATTCCCCTAGGTCTCTAGTTTTCAGAAATGCACAGGTTTGGTAGGTTTCCCTAGGTGGTGGCTGAGCTACAGTCCAAAATCTACAGGTAGGCACTTTGCAAAAAAGACCTCTGTTTTCCTTCAAAAATGTGGCTGTGTCCATGTTGCGCTTTGGGGCGTTTCCTGTCGCGGGCGCTAGGCCTACCCACACAAGTGAGGTATCATTTTTATCGGGAGACGTGAGGGAACGCTGGGTGAAAGGAAATTTGTGGCTCCTCTCAGATTCCAGAACTTTCTGCCACCGAAATGTGAGGAACATGTGTGTTTTTTTTAGCCAAATTTTGAGTTTTGCAATGGATTCTGGGTAACAGAACCTGGTCCGAGCCACACAAGTCACCCCATCTTGGATTCCACTAGGTCTTTAGTTTTCAGAAATGCACAGGTTTGGTAGGTTTCCCTAGGTGGCGGCTGAGCTACAAGCCAAAATCTACAGGTAGGCACTTTGCAAAAAACACCTCTGTTTTCCTTCAAAAATTTGGATGTGTCCACGTTGCGCTTTGGGGCGTTTTCTGTCACGGGCGCTAGGCCTACCCACACAAGTGAGGTATCATTTTTATCGGGAGACGTGGGGGAACGCTGGGTGGAAGGAAATTTGTGGCTCCTCTCAGATTCCAGAACTTTCTGCCACAGAAATGTGAGGAACATGTGTTTTTTTAAACACATTTTGAGGTTTGCAATGGATTCTGGGTAACAGAACCTGGTCTGAGCCACACAAGTCACCCCATCTTGGATTCCCCTAGGTCTCTAGTTTTCAGCAATGCACAGGTTTGGTAGGTTTCCCTAGGTGGCGGCTGAGCTACAGGCCAAAATCTACAGGTAGGCACTTTGCAAAAAACACCTCTGTTTTCCTTCAAAAATTTGGCTGTGTCCACGTTGCGCTTTGGGGCGTTTCCTGTCGCGGGCGCTAGGCCTACCCACACAAGTGAGGTATCATTTTTATCGGGAGACGTGGGGGAACGCTGGGTGAAAGGAAATTTGTGGCTCCTCTCAGATTCCAGAACTTTCTGCCACAGAAATGTGAGGAACATGTGTTTTTTTAGCCAAATTTTGAGGTTTGCAAAGGATTCTGGGTAACAGAACCTGGTCCGAGCCACACAAGTCACCCCATCTTGGATTCCCCTAGGTCTCTAGTTTTCAGAAATGCACAGGTTTGGTAGGTTTCCCTAGGTGGCGGCTGAGCTACAGGCCAAAATCTACAGGTATGCACTTTGCAATAAACACCTCTGTTTTCCTTAAAAAATTTGGCTGTGTCCACGTTGCGCTTTGGGGCGTTTCATGTCGCGGGCGCTAGGCCTACCCACACAAGTGAGGTATCATTTTTATCGGGAGACGTGGGGGAACGCTGGGTGGAAGGAAATTTGTTGCTCCTCTCAGATTCCAGAACTTTCTGCCACAGAAATGTGAGGAACATGTGTTTTTTTAGCCAAATTTTGAGGTTTGCAATGGATTCTGGGTAACAGAACCTGGTCTGAGCCACACAAGTCACCCCATCTTGGATTCCCCTAGGTCTCTAGTTTTCAGAAATGCACAGGTTTGGTAGGTTTCCCTAGGTGGCGGCTGAGCTACAGGCCAAAATCTACAGGTAGGCACTTTGCAAAAAACACCTCTGTTTTCCTTCAAAAATTTGGCTGTGTCCACGTTGCGCTTTGGGGCGTTTCCTGTCTCGGGCGCTAGGCCTACCCACACAAGTGAGGTATCATTTTTATCAGGAGACGTGGGGGAACGCTGGGTGGAAGGAAATTTGTGGCTCCTCTCAGATTCCAGAACTTTCTGCCACAGAAATGTGAGGAACATGTGTTTTTTTAGCCAAATTTTGAGGTTTGCAATGGATTCTGGGTAACAGAACCTGGTCTGAGCCACACAAGTCACCCCATCTTGGATTCCCCTAGGTCTCTAGTTTTCAGAAATGCACAGGTTTGGTAGGTTTCCCTAGGTGGCGGCTGAGCTACAGGCCAAAATCTACAGGTAGGCACTTTGCAAAAAACACCTCTGTTTTCCTTCAAAAATTTGGCTGTGTCCACGTTGCGCTTTGGGGCGTTTCCTGTCTCGGGCGCTAGGCCTACCCACACAAGTGAGGTATCATTTTTATCAGGAGACGTGGGGGAACGCTGGGTGGAAGGAAATTTGTGGCTCCTCTCAGATTCCAGAACTTTCTGCCACAGAAATGTGAGGAACATGTGTTTTTTTAGCCAAATTTTGAGGTTTGCAATGGATTCTGGGTAACAGAACCTGGTCCGAGCCACACAAGTCACCCCATCTTGGATTCCCCTAGGTCTCTAGTTTTCAGAAATGCACAGGTTTGGTAGGTTTCCCTAGGTGGCGGCTGAGCTACAGGCCAAAATCTACAGGTAGGCACTTTGCAAAAAACACCTCTGTTTTCCTTCAAAAATTTGGCTGTGTCCACGTTGCGCTTTGGGGCGTTTCATGTCGCGGGCGCTAGGCCTACCCACACAAGTGAGGTATCATTTTTATCGGGAGACGTGGGGGAACGCTGGGTGGAAGGAAATTTGTTGCTCCTCTCAGATTCCAGAACTTTCTGCCACAGAAATGTGAGGAACATGTGTTTTTTTAGCCAAATTTTGAGGTTTGCAATGGATTCTGGGTAACAGAACCTGGTCTGAGCCACACAAGTCACCCCATCTTGGATTCCCCTAGGTCTCTAGTTTTCAGAAATGCACAGGTTTGGTAGGTTTCCCTAGGTGGCGGCTGAGCTACAGGCCAAAATCTACAGGTAGGCACTTTGCAAAAAACACCTCTGTTTTCCTTCAAAAATGTGGCTGTGTCCACGTTGCGCTTTGGGGCGTTTCCTGTCGCGGGCGCTAGGCCTACCCACACAAGTGAGGTATCATTTTTATCGGGAGACGTGGGGGAACGCTGGGTGGAAGGAAATTTGTGGCTCCTCTCAGATTCCAGAACTTTCTGCCACCGAAATGTGAGGAACATGTGTTTTTTTAGCCAAATTTTGAGGTTTGCAATGGATTCTGGGTAACAGAACCTGGTCCGAGCCACACAAGTCACCCCATCTGGGATTCCCCTAGGTCTCTAGTTTTCAGAAATGCACAGGTTTGGTAGGTTTCCCTAGGTGGCGGCTGAGCTACAAGCCAAAATCTACAGGAAGGTACTTTGCAAAAAACACCTCTGTTTTCCTTCAAAAATGTGGCTGTGTCCACGTTGCGCTTTGGGGCGTTTCCTGTCGCGGGCGCTAGGCCTACCCACACAAGTGAGGTATCATTTTTATCGGGGGACGTGAGGGAACGCTGGGTGAAAGGAAATTTGTGGCTCCTCTCAGATTCCAGAACTTTCTGCCACCGAAATGTGAGGAACATGTGTGTTTTTTTAGCCAAATTTTGAGGTTTGCAATGGATTCTGGGTAACAGAACCTGGTCCGAGCCACACAAGTCACCCCATCTTGGATTCCCCTAGGTCTCTAGTTTTCAGAAATGCACAGGTTTGGTAGGTTTCCCTAGGTGGCGGCTGAGCTACAAGCCAAAATCTACAGGTAGGCACTTTGCAAAAAACACCTCTGTTTTCCTTCAAAAATTTGGATGTGTCCACGTTGCGCTTTGGGGCGTTTTCTGTCGTGGGCGCTAGGCCTACCCACACAAGTGAGGTATCATTTTTATCGGGAGACGTGGGGGAACGCTGGGTGGAAGGAAATTTGTGGCTCCTCTCAGATTCCAGAACTTTCTGCCACAGAAATGTGAGGAACATGTGTTTTTTTAAGCCAAATTTTGAGGTTTGCAATGGATTCTGGGTAACAGAACCTGGTCCGAGCCACACAAGTCACCCCATCTTGGATTCCCCTAGGTCTCTAGTTTTCAGAAATGCACAGGTTTGGTAGGTTTCCCTAGGTGGCGGCTGAGCTACAAGCCAAAATCTACAGGTAGGTACTTTGCAAAAAACACCTCTGTTTTCCTTCAAAAATTTGGATGTGTCCACGTTGCGCTTTGGGGCGTTTTCTGTCGCGGGCGCTAGGCCTACCCACACAAGTGAGGTATCATTTTTATCGGGAGACGTGGGGGAACGCTGGGTGGAAGGAAATTCGTGGCTCCTCTCAGATTCCAGAACTTTCTGCCACAGAAATGTGCGGAACATGTGTTTTTTTAGCCAAATTTTGAGGTTTGCAATGGATTCTGGGTAACAGAACCTGGTCCGAGCCACACAAGTCACCCCATCTTGGATTCCCCTAGGTCTCTAGTTTTCAGAAATGCACAGGTTTGGTAGGTTTCCCTAGGTGGCGGCTGAGCTACAGTCCAAAATCTACAGGTAGGCACTTTGCAAAAAAGACCTCTGTTTTCCTTCAAAAATGTGGCTGTGTCCATGTTGCGCTTTGGGGCGTTTCCTGTCGCGGGCGCTAGGCCTACCCACACAAGTGAGGTATCATTTTTATCGGGAGACGTGGGGGAACGCTGGGTGGAAGGAAATTCGTGGCTCCTCTCAGATTCCAGAACTTTCTGCCACAGAAATGTGAGGAACATGTGTTTTTTTAGCCAAATTTTGAGGTTTGCAATGGATTCTGGGTAACAGAACCTGGTCTGAGCCACACAAGTCACCCCATCTTGGATTCCCCTAGGTCTCTAGTTTTCAGAAATGCACAGGTTTGGTAGGTTTCCCTAGGTGGCGGCTGAGCTACAGGCCAAAATCTACAGGTAGGCACTTTGCAAAAAACATCTCTGTTTTCCTTCAAAAATTTGGCTGTGTCCACGTTGCGCTTTGGGGCGTTTCCTGTCTCGGGCGCTAGGCCTACCCACACAAGTGAGGTATCATTTTTATCAGGAGACGTGGGGGAACGCTGGGTGGAAGGAAATTTGTGGCTCCTCTCAGATTCCAGAACTTTCTGCCACAGAAATGTGAGGAACATGTGTTTTTTTAGCCAAATTTTGAGGTTTGCAATGGATTCTGGGTAACAGAACCTGGTCCGAGCCACACAAGTCACCCCATCTTGGATTCCCCTAGGTCTCTAGTTTTCAGAAATGCACAGGTTTGGTAGGTTTCCCTAGGTGGCGGCTGAGCTACAAGCCAAAATCTACAGGTAGGTACTTTGCAAAAAACACCTCTGTTTTCCTTCAAAAATTTGGATGTGTCCACGTTGCGCTTTGGGGCGTTTTCTGTCGCGGGCGCTAGGCCTACCCACACAAGTGAGGTATCATTTTTATCGGGAGACGTGGGGGAACGCTGGGTGGAAGGAAATTTGTTGCTCCTCTCAGATTCCAGAACTTTCTGCCACAGAAATGTGAGGAACATGTGTTTTTTTAGCCAAATTTTGAGGTTTGCAATGGATTCTGGGTAACAGAACCTGGTCTGAGCCACACAAGTCACCCCATCTTGGATTCCCCTAGGTCTCTAGTTTTCAGAAATGCACAGGTTTGGTAGGTTTCCCTAGGTGGCGGCTGAGCTACAGGCCAAAATCTACAGGTAGGCACTTTGCAAAAAACACCTCTGTTTTCCTTCAAAAATGTGGCTGTGTCCACGTTGCGCTTTGGGGCGTTTCCTGTCACGGGCGCTAGGCCTACCCACACAAGTGAGGTATCATTTTTATCGGGAGACGTGGGGGAACGCTGGGTGGAAGGAAATTTGTGGCTCCTCTCAGATTCCAGAACTTTCTGCCACCGAAATGTGAGGAACATGTGTTTTTTTAGCCAAATTTTGAGGTTTGCAATGGATTCTGGGTAACAGAACCTGGTCCGAGCCACACAAGTCACCCCATCTGGGATTCCCCTAGGTCTCTAGTTTTCAGAAATGCACAGGCTTGGTAGGTTTCCCTAGGTGGCGGCTGAGCTACAAGCCAAAATCTACAGGAAGGTACTTTGCAAAAAACACCTCTGTTTTCCTTCAAAAATGTGGCTGTGTCCACGTTGCGCTTTGGGGCGTTTCCTGTCGCGGGCGCTAGGCCTACCCACACAAGTGAGGTATCATTTTTATCAGGAGACGTGGGGGAACGCTGGGTGGAAGGAAATTTGTGGCTCCTCTCAGATTCCAGAACTTTCTGCCACAGAAATGTGAGGAACATGTGTTTTTTTAGCCAAATTTTGAGGTTTGCAATGGATTCTGGGTAACAGAACCTGGTCCGAGCCACACAAGTCACCCCATCTTGGATTCCCCTAGGTCTCTAGTTTTCAGAAATGCACAGGTTTGGTAGGTTTCCCTAGGTGGCGGCTGAGCTACAGGCCAAAATCTACAGGTAGGCACTTTGCAAAAAACACCTCTGTTTTCCTTCAAAACTTTGGCTGTGTCCAAGTTGCGCTTTGGGGCGTTTCATGTCGCGGGCGCTAGGCCTACCCACACAAGTGAGGTATCATTTTTATCGGGAGACGTGAGGGAACGCTGGGTGGAAGGAAATTTGTGGCTCCTCTCAGATTCCAGAACTTTCTGCCACCGAAATGTGAGGAACAGGTGTTTTTTTAGCCAAATTTTGAGGTTTGCAATGGATTCTGGGTAACAGAACCTGGTCCGAGCCACACAAGTCACCCCATCTTGGATTCCCCTAGGTCTCTAGTTTTCAGAAATGCACAGGTTTGGTAGGTTTCCCTAGGTGGCGGCTGAGCTACAGGCCAAAATCTACAGGTAGGCACTTTGCAAAAAACACCTCTGTTTTCCTTCAAAAATGTGGCTGTGTCCACGTTGCGCTTTGGGGCGTTTCCTGTCGCGGGCGCTAGGCCTACCCACACAAGTGAGGTATCATTTTTATCGGGAGACGTGAGGGAACGCTGGGTGAAAGGAAATTTGTGGCTCCTCTCAGATTCCAGAACTTTCTGCCACCGAAATGTGAGGAACATGTGTGTTTTTTTTAGCCAAATTTTGTGTTTTGCAATGGATTCTGGGTAACAGAACCTGGTCCGAGCCACACAAGTCACCCCATCTTGGATTCCCCTAGGTCTCTAGTTTTCAGAAATGCACAGGTTTGGTAGGTTTCCCTAGGTGGCGGCTGAGCTACAAGCCAAAATCTACAGGTAGGCACTTTGCAAAAAACACCTCTGTTTTCCTTCAAAAATTTGGATGTGTCCACGTTGCGCTTTGGGGCGTTTTCTGTCACGGGCGCTAGGCCTACCCACACAAGTGAGGTATAATTTTTATCGGGAGACGTGGGGGAACGCTGGGTGGAAGGAAATTTGTGGCTCCTCTCAGATTCCAGAACTTTCTGCCACAGAAATGTGAGGAACATGTGTTTTTTTAGCCAAATTTTGAGGTTTGCAATGGATTCTGGGTAACAGAACCTGGTCCGAGCCACACAAGTCACCCCATCTTGGATTCCCCTAGGTCTCTAGTTTTCAGAAATGCACAGGTTTGGTAGGTTTCCCTAGGTGGCGGCTGAGCTACAGGCCAAAATCTACAGGTAGGCACTTTGCAAAAAACACCTCTATTTTCCTTCAAAAATTTGGCTGTGTCCACGTTGCGCTTTGGGGCGTTTTCTGTCGCGGGCGCTAGGCCTACCCACACAAGTGAGGTATCATTTTTATCGGGAGACGTGAGGGAACGCTGGGTGAAAGGAAATTTGTGGCTCCTCTCAGATTCCAGAACTTTCTGCCACCGAAATGTGAGGAACATGTGTGTTTTTTTTAGCCAAATTTTGTGTTTTGCAATGGATTCTGGGTAACAGAACCTGGTCCGAGCCACACAAGTCACCCCATCTTGGATTCCCCTAGGTCTCTAGTTTTCAGAAATGCACAGGTTTGGTAGGTTTCCCTAGGTGGCGGCTGAGCTACAAGCCAAAATCTACAGGTAGGCACTTTGCAAAAAACACCTCTGTTTTCCTTCAAAAATTTGGATGTGTCCACGTTGCGCTTTGGGGCGTTTTCTGTCACGGGCGCTAGGCCTACCCACACAAGTGAGGTATAATTTTTATCGGGAGACGTGGGGGAACGCTGGGTGGAAGGAAATTTGTGGCTCCTCTCAGATTCCAGAACTTTCTGCCACAGAAATGTGAGGAACATGTGTTTTTTTAAACACATTTTGAGGTTTGCAATGGATTCTGGGTAACAGAACCTGGTCTGAGCCACACAAGTCACCCCATCTTGGATTCCCCTAGGTCTCTAGTTTTCAGAAATGCACAGGTTTGGTAGGTTTCCCTAGGTGGCGGCTGAGCTACAGGCCAAAATCTACAGGTAGGCACTTTGCAAAAAACACCTCTGTTTTCCTTCAAAAATTTGGCTGTGTCCACGTTGCGCTTTGGGGCGTTTCATGTCGCGGGCGCTAGGCCTACCCACACAAGTGAGGTATCATTTTTATCGGGAGACGTGGGGGAACGCTGGGTGGAAGGAAATTTGTTGCTCCTCTCAGATTCCAGAACTTTCTGCCACAGAAATGTGAGGAACATGTGTTTTTTTAGCCAAATTTTGAGGTTTGCAATGGATTCTGGGTAACAGAACCTGGTCTGAGCCACACAAGTCACCCCATCTTGGATTCCCCTAGGTCTCTAGTTTTCAGAAATGCACAGGTTTGGTAGGTTTCCCTAGGTGGCGGCTGAGCTACAGGCCAAAATCTACAGGTAGGCACTTTGCAAAAAACACCTCTGTTTTCCTTCAAAAATGTGGCTGTGTCCACGTTGCGCTTTGGGGCGTTTCCTGTCGCGGGCGCTAGGCCTACCCACACAAGTGAGGTATCATTTTTATCGGGAGACGTGGGGGAACGCTGGGTGGAAGGAAATTTGTGGCTCCTCTCAGATTCCAGAACTTTCTGCCACCGAAATGTGAGGAACATGTGTTTTTTTAGCCAAATTTTGAGGTTTGCAATGAATTCTGGGTAACAGAACCTGGTCCGAGCCACACAAGTCACCCCATCTGGGATTCCCCTAGGTCTCTAGTTTTCAGAAATGCACAGGTTTGGTAGGTTTCCCTAGGTGGCGGCTGAGCTACAAGCCAAAATCTACAGGAAGGTACTTTGCAAAAAACACCTCTGTTTTCCTTCAAAAATGTGGCTGTGTCCACGTTGCGCTTTGGGGCGTTTCCTGTCGCGGGCGCTAGGCCTACCCACACAAGTGAGGTATCATTTTTATCGGGAGACGTGAGGGAACGCTGGGTGAAAGGAAATTTGTGGCTCCTCTCAGATTCCAGAACTTTCTGCCACCGAAATGTGAGGAACATGTGTGTTTTTTTAGCCAAATTTTGAGGTTTGCAATGGATTCTGGGTAACAGAACCTGGTCCGAGCCACACAAGTCACCCCATCTTGGATTCCCCTAGGTGTCTAGTTTTCAGAAATGCACAGGTTTGGTAGGTTTCCCTAGGTGGCGGCTGAGCTACAAGCCAAAATCTACAGGTAGGCACTTTGCAAAAAACACCTCTGTTTTCCATCAAAAATTTGGATGTGTCCACGTTGCGCTTTGGGGCGTTTTCTGTCGCGGGCGCTAGGCCTACCCACACAAGTGAGGTATCATTTTTATCGGGAGACGTAGGGGAACGCTGGGTGGAAGGAAATTTGTGGCTCCTCTCAGATTCCAGAACTTTCTGCCACAGAAATGTGAGGAACATGTGTGTTTTTTTAGCCAAATTTTGAGGTTTGCAATGGATTCTGGGTAACAGAACCTGGTCCGAGCCACACAAGTCACCCCATCTTGGATTCCACTAGGTCTCTAGTTTTCAGAAATGCACAGGTTTGGTAGGTTTCCCTAGGTGGCGGCTGAGCTACAAGCCAAAATCTACAGGTAGGCACTTTGCAAAAAACACCTCTGTTTTCCTTCAAAAATTTGGATGTGTCCACGTTGCGCTTTGGGGCGTTTTCTGTCACGGGCGCTAGGCCTACCCACACAAGTGAGGTATCATTTTTATCGGGAGACGTGGGGGAACGCTGGGTGGAAGGAAATTTGTGGCTCCTCTCAGATTCCAGAACTTTCTGCCACAGAAATGTGAGGAACATGTGTTTTTTTAGCCAAATTTTGAGGTTTGCAATGGATTCTGGGTAACAGAACCTGGTCTGAGCCACACAAGTCACCCCATCTTGGATTCCCCTAGGTCTCTAGTTTTCAGCAATGCACAGGTTTGGTAGGTTTCCCTAGGTGGCGGCTGAGCTAAAGGCCAAAATCTACAGGTAGGCACTTTGCAAAAAACACCTCTGTTTTCCTTCAAAAATTTGGCTGTGTCCACGTTGCGCTTTGGGGCGTTTTCTGTCGCGGGCGCTAGGCCTACCCACACAAGTGAGGTATCATTTTTATCGGGAGACGTGGGGGAACGCTGGGTGAAAGGAAATTTGTGGCTCCTCTCAGATTCCAGAACTTTCTGCCACAGAAATGTGAGGAACATGTGTTTTTTTAGCCAAATTTTGAGGTTTGCAAAGGATTCTGGGTAACAGAACCTGGTCCGAGCCACACAAGTCACCCCATCTTGGATTCCCCTAGGTCTCTAGTTTTCAGAAATGCACAGGTTTGGTAGGTTTCCCTAGGTGGCGGCTGAGCTACAGGCCAAAATCTACAGGTAGGCACTTTGCAAAAAACACCTCTGTTTTCCTTCAAAAATTTGGCTGTGTCCACGTTGCGCTTTGGGGCGTTTCATGTCGCGGGCGCTAGGCCTACCCACACAAGTGAGGTATCATTTTTATCGGGAGACGTGGGGGAACGCTGGGTGGAAGGAAATTTGTTGCTCCTCTCAGATTCCAGAACTGTCTGCCACAGAAATGTGAGGAACATGTGTTTTTTTAGCCAAATTTTGAGGTTTGCAATGGATTCTGGGTAACAGAACCTGGTCTGAGCCACACAAGTCACCCCATCTTGGATTCCCCTAGGTCTCTAGTTTTCAGAAATGCACAGGTTTGGTAGGTTTCCCTAGGTGGCGGCTGAGCTACAGGCCAAAATCTACAGGTAGGCACTTTGCAAAAAACACCTCTGTTTTCCTTCAAAAATGTGGCTGTGTCCACGTTGCGCTTTGGGGCGTTTCCTGTCGCGGGCGCTAGGCCTACCCACACAAGTGAGGTATCATTTTTATCGGGAGACGTGGGGGAACGCTGGGTGGAAGGAAATTTGTGGCTCCTCTCAGATTCCAGAACTTTCTGCCACCGAAATGTGAGGAACATGTGTTTTTTTAGCCAAATTTTGAGGTTTGCAATGGATTCTGGGTAACAGAACCTGGTCCGAGCCACACAAGTCACCCCATCTGGGATTCCCCTAGGTCTCTAGTTTTCAGAAATGCACAGGTTTGGTAGGTTTCCCTAGGTGGCGGCTGAGCTACAAGCCAAAATCTACAGGAAGGTACTTTGCAAAAAACACCTCTGTTTTCCTTCAAAAATGTGGCTGTGTCCACGTTGCGCTTTGGGGCGTTTCCTGTCGCGGGTGCTAGGCCTACCCACACAAGTGAGGTACCATTTTTATCGGGAGACGTGAGGGAACGCTGGGTGAAAGGAAATTTGTGGCTCCTCTCAGATTCCAGAACTTTCTGCCACCGAAATGTGAGGAACATGTGTGTTTTTTTAGCCAAATTTTGAGGTTTGCAATGGATTCTGGGTAACAGAACCTGGTCCGAGCCACACAAGTCACCCCATCTTGGATTCCCCTAGGTCTCTAGTTTTCAGAAATGCACAGGTTTGGTAGGTTTCCCTAGGTGGCGGCTGAGCTACAAGCCAAAATCTACAGGTAGGCACTTTGCAAAAAACACCTCTGTTTTCCTTCAAAAATTTGGATGTGTCCACGTTGCGCTTTGGGGCGTTTTCTGTCGCGGGCGCTAGGCCTACCCACACAAGTGAGGTATCATTTTTATCGGGAGACGTGGGGGAACGCTGGGTGGAAGGAAATTTGTGGCTCCTCTCAGATTCCAGAACTTTCTGCCACAGAAATGTGAGGAACGTGTTTTTTTAAGCCAAATTTTGAGGTTTGCAATGGATTCTGGGTAACAGAACCTGGTCCGAGCCACACAAGTCACCCCATCTTGGATTCCCCTAGGTCTCTAGTTTTCAGAAATGCACAGGTTGGGTAGGTTTCCCTAGGTGGCGGCTGAGCTACAAGCCAAAATCTACAGGTAGGTACTTTGCAAAAAACACCTCTGTTTTCCTTCAAAAATTTGGATGTGTCCACGTTGCGCTTTGGGGCGTTTTCTGTCGCGGGCGCTAGGCCTACCCACACAAGTGAGGTATCATTTTTATCGGGAGACGTGGGGGAACGCTGGGTGGAAGGAAATTCGTGGCTCCTCTCAGATTCCAGAACTTTCTGCCACAGAAATGTGAGGAACATGTGTTTTTTTAGCCAAATTTTGAGGTTTGCAATGGATTCTGGGTAACAGAACCTGGTCCGAGCCACACAAGTCACCCCATCTTGGATTCCCCTAGGTCTCTAGTTTTCAGAAATGCACAGGTTTGGTAGGTTTCCCTAGGTGGTGGCTGAGCTACAGTCCAAAATCTACAGGTAGGCACTTTGCAAAAAAGACCTCTGTTTTCCTTCAAAAATGTGGCTGTGTCCATGTTGCGCTTTGGGGCGTTTCCTGTCGCGGGCGCTAGGCCTACCCACACAAGTGAGGTATCATTTTTATCGGGAGACGTGAGGGAACGCTGGGTGAAAGGAAATTTGTGGCTCCTCTCAGATTCCAGAACTTTCTGCCACCGAAATGTGAGGAACATGTGTGTTTTTTTTAGCCAAATTTTGATTTTTGCAATGGATTCTGGGTAACAGAACCTGGTCCGAGCCACACAAGTCACCCCATCTTGGATTCCACTAGGTCTTTAGTTTTCAGAAATGCACAGGTTTGGTAGGTTTCCCTAGGTGGCGGCTGAGCTACAAGCCAAAATCTACAGGTAGGCACTTTGCAAAAAACACCTCTGTTTTCCTTCAAAAATTTGGATGTGTCCACGTTGCGCTTTGGGGCGTTTTCTGTCACGGGCGCTAGGCCTACCCACACAAGTGAGGTATCATTTTTATCGGGAGACGTGGGGGAACGCTGGGTGGAAGGAAATTTGTGGCTCCTCTCAGATTCCAGAACTTTCTGCCACAGAAATGTGAGGAACATGTGTTTTTTTAAACACATTTTGAGGTTTGCAATGGATTCTGGGTAACAGAACCTGGTCTGAGCCACACAAGTCACCCCATCTTGGATTCCCCTAGGTCTCTAGTTTTCAGCAATGCACAGGTTTGGTAGGTTTCCCTAGGTGGCGGCTGAGCTACAGGCCAAAATCTACAGGTAGGCACTTTGCAAAAAACACCTCTGTTTTCCTTCAAAAATTTGGCTGTGTCCACGTTGCGCTTTGGGGCGTTTCCTGTCGCGGGCGCTAGGCCTACCCACACAAGTGAGGTATCATTTTTATCGGGAGACGTGGGGGAACGCTGGGTGAAAGGAAATTTGTGGCTCCTCTCAGATTCCAGAACTTTCTGCCACAGAAATGTGAGGAACATGTGTTTTTTTAGCCAAATTTTGAGGTTTGCAAAGGATTCTGGGTAACAGAACCTGGTCCGAGCCACACAAGTCACCCCATCTTGGATTCCCCTAGGTCTCTAGTTTTCAGAAATGCACAGGTTTGGTAGGTTTCCCTAGGTGGCGGCTGAGCTACAGGCCAAAATCTACAGGTAGGCACTTTGCAAAAAACACCTCTGTTTTCCTTAAAAAATTTGGCTGAGTCCACGTTGCGCTTTGGGGCGTTTCATGTCGCGGGCGCTAGGCCTACCCACACAAGTGAGGTATCATTTTTATCGGGAGACGTGGGGGAACGCTGGGTGGAAGGAAATTTGTTGCTCCTCTCAGATTCCAGAACTTTCTGCCACAGAAATGTGAGGAACATGTGTTTTTTTAGCCAAATTTTGAGGTTTGCAATGGATTCTGGGTAACAGAACCTGGTCTGAGCCACACAAGTCACCCCATCTTGGATTCCCCTAGGTCTCTAGTTTTCAGAAATGCACAGGTTTGGTAGGTTTCCCTAGGTGGCGGCTGAGCTACAGGCCAAAATCTACAGGTAGGCACTTTGCAAAAAACACCTCTGTTTTCCTTCAAAAATGTGGCTGTGTCCACGTTGCGCTTTGGGGCGTTTCCTGTCGCGGGCGCTAGGCCTACCCACACAAGTGAGGTATCATTTTTATCGGGAGACGTGGGGGAACGCTGGGTGGAAGGAAATTCGTGGCTCCTCTCAGATTCCAGAACTTTCTGCCACCGAAATGTGAGGAACATGTGTTTTTTTAGCCAAATTTTGAGGTTTGCAATGGATTCTGGGTAACAGAACCTGGTCTGAGCCACACAAGTCACCCCATCTTGGATTCCCCTAGGTCTCTAGTTTTCAGAAATGCACAGGTTTGGTAGGTTTCCCTAGGTGGTGGCTGAGCTACAGTCCAAAATCTACAGGTAGGCACTTTGCAAAAAAGACCTCTGTTTTCCTTCAAAAATGTGGCTGTGTCCATGTTGCGCTTTGGGGCGTTTCCTGTCGCGGGCGCTAGGCCTACCCACACAAGTGAGGTATCATTTTTATCGGGAGACGTGAGGGAACGCTGGGTGAAAGGAAATTTGTGGCTCCTCTCAGATTCCAGAACTTTCTGCCACCGAAATGTGAGGAACATGTGTGTTTTTTTTAGCCAAATTTTGAGTTTTGCAATGGATTCTGGGTAACAGAACCTGGTCCGAGCCACACAAGTCACCCCATCTTGGATTCCACTAGGTCTTTAGTTTTCAGAAATGCACAGGTTTGGTAGGTTTCCCTAGGTGGCGGCTGAGCTACAAGCCAAAATCTACAGGTAGGCACTTTGCAAAAAACACCTCTGTTTTCCTTCAAAAATTTGGATGTGTCCACGTTGCGCTTTGGGGCGTTTTCTGTCACGGGCGCTAGGCCTACCCACACAAGTGAGGTATCATTTTTATCGGGAGACGTGGGGGAACGCTGGGTGGAAGGAAATTTGTGGCTCCTCTCAGATTCCAGAACTTTCTGCCACAGAAATGTGAGGAACATGTGTTTTTTTAAACACATTTTGAGGTTTGCAATGGATTCTGGGTAACAGAACCTGGTCTGAGCCACACAAGTCACCCCATCTTGGATTCCCCTAGGTCTCTAGTTTTCAGCAATGCACAGGTTTGGTAGGTTTCCCTAGGTGGCGGCTGAGCTACAGGCCAAAATCTACAGGTAGGCACTTTGCAAAAAACACCTCTGTTTTCCTTCAAAAATTTGGCTGTGTCCACGTTGCGCTTTGGGGCGTTTCCTGTCGCGGGCGCTAGGCCTACCCACACAAGTGAGGTATCATTTTTATCGGGAGACGTGGGGGAACGCTGGGTGAAAGGAAATTTGTGGCTCCTCTCAGATTCCAGAACTTTCTGCCACAGAAATGTGAGGAACATGTGTTTTTTTAGCCAAATTTTGAGGTTTGCAAAGGATTCTGGGTAACAGAACCTGGTCCGAGCCACACAAGTCACCCCATCTTGGATTCCCCTAGGTCTCTAGTTTTCAGAAATGCACAGGTTTGGTAGGTTTCCCTAGGTGGCGGCTGAGCTACAGGCCAAAATCTACAGGTATGCACTTTGCAATAAACACCTCTGTTTTCCTTAAAAAATTTGGCTGTGTCCACGTTGCGCTTTGGGGCGTTTCATGTCGCGGGCGCTAGGCCTACCCACACAAGTGAGGTATCATTTTTATCGGGAGACGTGGGGGAACGCTGGGTGGAAGGAAATTTGTTGCTCCTCTCAGATTCCAGAACTTTCTGCCACAGAAATGTGAGGAACATGTGTTTTTTTAGCCAAATTTTGAGGTTTGCAATGGATTCTGGGTAACAGAACCTGGTCTGAGCCACACAAGTCACCCCATCTTGGATTCCCCTAGGTCTCTAGTTTTCAGAAATGCACAGGTTTGGTAGGTTTCCCTAGGTGGCGGCTGAGCTACAGGCCAAAATCTACAGGTAGGCACTTTGCAAAAAACACCTCTGTTTTCCTTCAAAAATTTGGCTGTGTCCACGTTGCGCTTTGGGGCGTTTCCTGTCTCGGGCGCTAGGCCTACCCACACAAGTGAGGTATCATTTTTATCAGGAGACGTGGGGGAACGCTGGGTGGAAGGAAATTTGTGGCTCCTCTCAGATTCCAGAACTTTCTGCCACAGAAATGTGAGGAACATGTGTTTTTTTAGCCAAATTTTGAGGTTTGCAATGGATTCTGGGTAACAGAACCTGGTCTGAGCCACACAAGTCACCCCATCTTGGATTCCCCTAGGTCTCTAGTTTTCAGAAATGCACAGGTTTGGTAGGTTTCCCTAGGTGGCGGCTGAGCTACAGGCCAAAATCTACAGGTAGGCACTTTGCAAAAAACACCTCTGTTTTCCTTCAAAAATTTGGCTGTGTCCACGTTGCGCTTTGGGGCGTTTCCTGTCTCGGGCGCTAGGCCTACCCACACAAGTGAGGTATCATTTTTATCAGGAGACGTGGGGGAACGCTGGGTGGAAGGAAATTTGTGGCTCCTCTCAGATTCCAGAACTTTCTGCCACAGAAATGTGAGGAACATGTGTTTTTTTAGCCAAATTTTGAGGTTTGCAATGGATTCTGGGTAACAGAACCTGGTCCGAGCCACACAAGTCACCCCATCTTGGATTCCCCTAGGTCTCTAGTTTTCAGAAATGCACAGGTTTGGTAGGTTTCCCTAGGTGGCGGCTGAGCTACAGGCCAAAATCTACAGGTAGGCACTTTGCAAAAAACACCTCTGTTTTCCTTCAAAAATTTGGCTGTGTCCACGTTGCGCTTTGGGGCGTTTCATGTCGCGGGCGCTAGGCCTACCCACACAAGTGAGGTATCATTTTTATCGGGAGACGTGGGGGAACGCTGGGTGGAAGGAAATTTGTTGCTCCTCTCAGATTCCAGAACTTTCTGCCACAGAAATGTGAGGAACATGTGTTTTTTTAGCCAAATTTTGAGGTTTGCAATGGATTCTGGGTAACAGAACCTGGTCTGAGCCACACAAGTCACCCCATCTTGGATTCCCCTAGGTCTCTAGTTTTCAGAAATGCACAGGTTTGGTAGGTTTCCCTAGGTGGCGGCTGAGCTACAGGCCAAAATCTACAGGTAGGCACTTTGCAAAAAACACCTCTGTTTTCCTTCAAAAATGTGGCTGTGTCCACGTTGCGCTTTGGGGCGTTTCCTGTCGCGGGCGCTAGGCCTACCCACACAAGTGAGGTATCATTTTTATCGGGAGACGTGGGGGAACGCTGGGTGGAAGGAAATTTGTGGCTCCTCTCAGATTCCAGAACTTTCTGCCACCGAAATGTGAGGAACATGTGTTTTTTTAGCCAAATTTTGAGGTTTGCAATGGATTCTGGGTAACAGAACCTGGTCCGAGCCACACAAGTCACCCCATCTGGGATTCCCCTAGGTCTCTAGTTTTCAGAAATGCACAGGTTTGGTAGGTTTCCCTAGGTGGCGGCTGAGCTACAAGCCAAAATCTACAGGAAGGTACTTTGCAAAAAACACCTCTGTTTTCCTTCAAAAATGTGGCTGTGTCCACGTTGCGCTTTGGGGCGTTTCCTGTCGCGGGCGCTAGGCCTACCCACACAAGTGAGGTATCATTTTTATCGGGGGACGTGAGGGAACGCTGGGTGAAAGGAAATTTGTGGCTCCTCTCAGATTCCAGAACTTTCTGCCACCGAAATGTGAGGAACATGTGTGTTTTTTTAGCCAAATTTTGAGGTTTGCAATGGATTCTGGGTAACAGAACCTGGTCCGAGCCACACAAGTCACCCCATCTTGGATTCCCCTAGGTCTCTAGTTTTCAGAAATGCACAGGTTTGGTAGGTTTCCCTAGGTGGCGGCTGAGCTACAAGCCAAAATCTACAGGTAGGCACTTTGCAAAAAACACCTCTGTTTTCCTTCAAAAATTTGGATGTGTCCACGTTGCGCTTTGGGGCGTTTTCTGTCGTGGGCGCTAGGCCTACCCACACAAGTGAGGTATCATTTTTATCGGGAGACGTGGGGGAACGCTGGGTGGAAGGAAATTTGTGGCTCCTCTCAGATTCCAGAACTTTCTGCCACAGAAATGTGAGGAACATGTGTTTTTTTAAGCCAAATTTTGAGGTTTGCAATGGATTCTGGGTAACAGAACCTGGTCCGAGCCACACAAGTCACCCCATCTTGGATTCCCCTAGGTCTCTAGTTTTCAGAAATGCACAGGTTTGGTAGGTTTCCCTAGGTGGCGGCTGAGCTACAAGCCAAAATCTACAGGTAGGTACTTTGCAAAAAACACCTCTGTTTTCCTTCAAAAATTTGGATGTGTCCACGTTGCGCTTTGGGGCGTTTTCTGTCGCGGGCGCTAGGCCTACCCACACAAGTGAGGTATCATTTTTATCGGGAGACGTGGGGGAACGCTGGGTGGAAGGAAATTCGTGGCTCCTCTCAGATTCCAGAACTTTCTGCCACAGAAATGTGCGGAACATGTGTTTTTTTAGCCAAATTTTGAGGTTTGCAATGGATTCTGGGTAACAGAACCTGGTCCGAGCCACACAAGTCACCCCATCTTGGATTCCCCTAGGTCTCTAGTTTTCAGAAATGCACAGGTTTGGTAGGTTTCCCTAGGTGGCGGCTGAGCTACAGTCCAAAATCTACAGGTAGGCACTTTGCAAAAAAGACCTCTGTTTTCCTTCAAAAATGTGGCTGTGTCCATGTTGCGCTTTGGGGCGTTTCCTGTCGCGGGCGCTAGGCCTACCCACACAAGTGAGGTATCATTTTTATCGGGAGACGTGGGGGAACGCTGGGTGGAAGGAAATTCGTGGCTCCTCTCAGATTCCAGAACTTTCTGCCACAGAAATGTGAGGAACATGTGTTTTTTTAGCCAAATTTTGAGGTTTGCAATGGATTCTGGGTAACAGAACCTGGTCTGAGCCACACAAGTCACCCCATCTTGGATTCCCCTAGGTCTCTAGTTTTCAGAAATGCACAGGTTTGGTAGGTTTCCCTAGGTGGCGGCTGAGCTACAGGCCAAAATCTACAGGTAGGCACTTTGCAAAAAACATCTCTGTTTTCCTTCAAAAATTTGGCTGTGTCCACGTTGCGCTTTGGGGCGTTTCCTGTCTCGGGCGCTAGGCCTACCCACACAAGTGAGGTATCATTTTTATCAGGAGACGTGGGGGAACGCTGGGTGGAAGGAAATTTGTGGCTCCTCTCAGATTCCAGAACTTTCTGCCACAGAAATGTGAGGAACATGTGTTTTTTTAGCCAAATTTTGAGGTTTGCAATGGATTCTGGGTAACAGAACCTGGTCCGAGCCACACAAGTCACCCCATCTTGGATTCCCCTAGGTCTCTAGTTTTCAGAAATGCACAGGTTTGGTAGGTTTCCCTAGGTGGCGGCTGAGCTACAAGCCAAAATCTACAGGTAGGTACTTTGCAAAAAACACCTCTGTTTTCCTTCAAAAATTTGGATGTGTCCACGTTGCGCTTTGGGGCGTTTTCTGTCGCGGGCGCTAGGCCTACCCACACAAGTGAGGTATCATTTTTATCGGGAGACGTGGGGGAACGCTGGGTGGAAGGAAATTTGTTGCTCCTCTCAGATTCCAGAACTTTCTGCCACAGAAATGTGAGGAACATGTGTTTTTTTAGCCAAATTTTGAGGTTTGCAATGGATTCTGGGTAACAGAACCTGGTCTGAGCCACACAAGTCACCCCATCTTGGATTCCCCTAGGTCTCTAGTTTTCAGAAATGCACAGGTTTGGTAGGTTTCCCTAGGTGGCGGCTGAGCTACAGGCCAAAATCTACAGGTAGGCACTTTGCAAAAAACACCTCTGTTTTCCTTCAAAAATGTGGCTGTGTCCACGTTGCGCTTTGGGGCGTTTCCTGTCACGGGCGCTAGGCCTACCCACACAAGTGAGGTATCATTTTTATCGGGAGACGTGGGGGAACGCTGGGTGGAAGGAAATTTGTGGCTCCTCTCAGATTCCAGAACTTTCTGCCACCGAAATGTGAGGAACATGTGTTTTTTTAGCCAAATTTTGAGGTTTGCAATGGATTCTGGGTAACAGAACCTGGTCCGAGCCACACAAGTCACCCCATCTGGGATTCCCCTAGGTCTCTAGTTTTCAGAAATGCACAGGCTTGGTAGGTTTCCCTAGGTGGCGGCTGAGCTACAAGCCAAAATCTACAGGAAGGTACTTTGCAAAAAACACCTCTGTTTTCCTTCAAAAATGTGGCTGTGTCCACGTTGCGCTTTGGGGCGTTTCCTGTCGCGGGCGCTAGGCCTACCCACACAAGTGAGGTATCATTTTTATCAGGAGACGTGGGGGAACGCTGGGTGGAAGGAAATTTGTGGCTCCTCTCAGATTCCAGAACTTTCTGCCACAGAAATGTGAGGAACATGTGTTTTTTTAGCCAAATTTTGAGGTTTGCAATGGATTCTGGGTAACAGAACCTGGTCCGAGCCACACAAGTCACCCCATCTTGGATTCCCCTAGGTCTCTAGTTTTCAGAAATGCACAGGTTTGGTAGGTTTCCCTAGGTGGCGGCTGAGCTACAGGCCAAAATCTACAGGTAGGCACTTTGCAAAAAACACCTCTGTTTTCCTTCAAAACTTTGGCTGTGTCCAAGTTGCGCTTTGGGGCGTTTCATGTCGCGGGCGCTAGGCCTACCCACACAAGTGAGGTATCATTTTTATCGGGAGACGTGAGGGAACGCTGGGTGGAAGGAAATTTGTGGCTCCTCTCAGATTCCAGAACTTTCTGCCACCGAAATGTGAGGAACAGGTGTTTTTTTAGCCAAATTTTGAGGTTTGCAATGGATTCTGGGTAACAGAACCTGGTCCGAGCCACACAAGTCACCCCATCTTGGATTCCCCTAGGTCTCTAGTTTTCAGAAATGCACAGGTTTGGTAGGTTTCCCTAGGTGGCGGCTGAGCTACAGGCCAAAATCTACAGGTAGGCACTTTGCAAAAAACACCTCTGTTTTCCTTCAAAAATGTGGCTGTGTCCACGTTGCGCTTTGGGGCGTTTCCTGTCGCGGGCGCTAGGCCTACCCACACAAGTGAGGTATCATTTTTATCGGGAGACGTGAGGGAACGCTGGGTGAAAGGAAATTTGTGGCTCCTCTCAGATTCCAGAACTTTCTGCCACCGAAATGTGAGGAACATGTGTGTTTTTTTTAGCCAAATTTTGTGTTTTGCAATGGATTCTGGGTAACAGAACCTGGTCCGAGCCACACAAGTCACCCCATCTTGGATTCCCCTAGGTCTCTAGTTTTCAGAAATGCACAGGTTTGGTAGGTTTCCCTAGGTGGCGGCTGAGCTACAAGCCAAAATCTACAGGTAGGCACTTTGCAAAAAACACCTCTGTTTTCCTTCAAAAATTTGGATGTGTCCACGTTGCGCTTTGGGGCGTTTTCTGTCACGGGCGCTAGGCCTACCCACACAAGTGAGGTATAATTTTTATCGGGAGACGTGGGGGAACGCTGGGTGGAAGGAAATTTGTGGCTCCTCTCAGATTCCAGAACTTTCTGCCACAGAAATGTGAGGAACATGTGTTTTTTTAGCCAAATTTTGAGGTTTGCAATGGATTCTGGGTAACAGAACCTGGTCCGAGCCACACAAGTCACCCCATCTTGGATTCCCCTAGGTCTCTAGTTTTCAGAAATGCACAGGTTTGGTAGGTTTCCCTAGGTGGCGGCTGAGCTACAGGCCAAAATCTACAGGTAGGCACTTTGCAAAAAACACCTCTATTTTCCTTCAAAAATTTGGCTGTGTCCACGTTGCGCTTTGGGGCGTTTTCTGTCGCGGGCGCTAGGCCTACCCACACAAGTGAGGTATCATTTTTATCGGGAGACGTGAGGGAACGCTGGGTGAAAGGAAATTTGTGGCTCCTCTCAGATTCCAGAACTTTCTGCCACCGAAATGTGAGGAACATGTGTGTTTTTTTTAGCCAAATTTTGTGTTTTGCAATGGATTCTGGGTAACAGAACCTGGTCCGAGCCACACAAGTCACCCCATCTTGGATTCCCCTAGGTCTCTAGTTTTCAGAAATGCACAGGTTTGGTAGGTTTCCCTAGGTGGCGGCTGAGCTACAAGCCAAAATCTACAGGTAGGCACTTTGCAAAAAACACCTCTGTTTTCCTTCAAAAATTTGGATGTGTCCACGTTGCGCTTTGGGGCGTTTTCTGTCACGGGCGCTAGGCCTACCCACACAAGTGAGGTATAATTTTTATCGGGAGACGTGGGGGAACGCTGGGTGGAAGGAAATTTGTGGCTCCTCTCAGATTCCAGAACTTTCTGCCACAGAAATGTGAGGAACATGTGTTTTTTTAAACACATTTTGAGGTTTGCAATGGATTCTGGGTAACAGAACCTGGTCTGAGCCACACAAGTCACCCCATCTTGGATTCCCCTAGGTCTCTAGTTTTCAGAAATGCACAGGTTTGGTAGGTTTCCCTAGGTGGCGGCTGAGCTACAGGCCAAAATCTACAGGTAGGCACTTTGCAAAAAACACCTCTGTTTTCCTTCAAAAATGTGGCTGTGTCCACGTTGCGCTTTGGGGCGTTTCCTGTCACGGGCGCTAGGCCTACCCACACAAGTGAGGTATCATTTTTATCGGGAGACGTGGGGGAACGCTGGGTGGAAGGAAATTTGTGGCTCCTCTCAGATTCCAGAACTTTCTGCCACCGAAATGTGAGGAACATGTGTTTTTTTAGCCAAATTTTGAGGTTTGCAATGGATTCTGGGTAACAGAACCTGGTCCGAGCCACACAAGTCACCCCATCTGGGATTCCCCTAGGTCTCTAGTTTTCAGAAATGCACAGGCTTGGTAGGTTTCCCTAGGTGGCGGCTGAGCTACAAGCCAAAATCTACAGGAAGGTACTTTGCAAAAAACACCTCTGTTTTCCTTCAAAAATGTGGCTGTGTCCACGTTGCGCTTTGGGGCGTTTCCTGTCGCGGGTGCTAGGCCTACCCACACAAGTGAGGTATCATTTTTATCAGGAGACGTGGGGGAACGCTGGGTGGAAGGAAATTTGTGGCTCCTCTCAGATTCCAGAACTTTCTGCCACAGAAATGTGAGGAACATGTGTTTTTTTAGCCAAATTTTGAGGTTTGCAATGGATTCTGGGTAACAGAACCTGGTCCGAGCCACACAAGTCACCCCATCTTGGATTCCCCTAGGTCTCTAGTTTTCAGAAATGCACAGGTTTGGTAGGTTTCCCTAGGTGGCGGCTGAGCTACAGGCCAAAATCTACAGGTAGGCACTTTGCAAAAAACACCTCTGTTTTCCTTCAAAACTTTGGCTGTGTCCAAGTTGCGCTTTGGGGCGTTTCATGTCGCGGGCGCTAGGCCTACCCACACAAGTGAGGTATCATTTTTATCGGGAGACGTGAGGGAACGCTGGGTGGAAGGAAATTTGTGGCTCCTCTCAGATTCCAGAACTTTCTGCCACCGAAATGTGAGGAACAGGTGTTTTTTTAGCCAAATTTTGAGGTTTGCAATGGATTCTGGGTAACAGAACCTGGTCCGAGCCACACAAGTCACCCCATCTTGGATTCCCCTAGGTCTCTAGTTTTCAGAAATGCACAGGTTTGGTAGGTTTCCCTAGGTGGCGGCTGAGCTACAGGCCAAAATCTACAGGTAGGCACTTTGCAAAAAACACCTCTGTTTTCCTTCAAAAATGTGGCTGTGTCCACGTTGCGCTTTGGGGCGTTTCCTGTCGCGGGCGCTAGGCCTACCCACACAAGTGAGGTATCATTTTTATCGGGAGACGTGAGGGAACGCTGGGTGAAAGGAAATTTGTGGCTCCTCTCAGATTCCAGAACTTTCTGCCACCGAAATGTGAGGAACATGTGTGTTTTTTTTAGCCAAATTTTGTGTTTTGCAATGGATTCTGGGTAACAGAACCTGGTCCGAGCCACACAAGTCACCCCATCTTGGATTCCCCTAGGTCTCTAGTTTTCAGAAATGCACAGGTTTGGTAGGTTTCCCTAGGTGGCGGCTGAGCTACAAGCCAAAATCTACAGGTAGGCACTTTGCAAAAAACACCTCTGTTTTCCTTCAAAAATTTGGATGTGTCCACGTTGCGCTTTGGGGCGTTTTCTGTCACGGGCGCTAGGCCTACCCACACAAGTGAGGTATAATTTTTATCGGGAGACGTGGGGGAACGCTGGGTGGAAGGAAATTTGTGGCTCCTCTCAGATTCCAGAACTTTCTGCCACAGAAATGTGAGGAACATGTGTTTTTTTAGCCAAATTTTGAGGTTTGCAATGGATTCTGGGTAACAGAACCTGGTCCGAGCCACACAAGTCACCCCATCTTGGATTCCCCTAGGTCTCTAGTTTTCAGAAATGCACAGGTTTGGTAGGTTTCCCTAGGTGGCGGCTGAGCTACAGGCCAAAATCTACAGGTAGGCACTTTGCAAAAAACACCTCTATTTTCCTTCAAAAATTTGGCTGTGTCCACGTTGCGCTTTGGGGCGTTTTCTGTCGCGAACGCGCTAGGCCTACCCACACAAGTGAGGTATCATTTTTATCGGGAGACGTGAGGGAACGCTGGGTGAAAGGAAATTTGTGGCTCCTCTCAGATTCCAGAACTTTCTGCCACCGAAATGTGAGGAACATGTGTGTTTTTTTTAGCCAAATTTTGTGTTTTGCAATGGATTCTGGGTAACAGAACCTGGTCCGAGCCACACAAGTCACCCCATCTTGGATTCCCCTAGGTCTCTAGTTTTCAGAAATGCACAGGTTTGGTAGGTTTCCCTAGGTGGCGGCTGAGCTACAAGCCAAAATCTACAGGTAGGCACTTTGCAAAAAACACCTCTGTTTTCCTTCAAAAATTTGGATGTGTCCACGTTGCGCTTTGGGGCGTTTTCTGTCACGGGCGCTAGGCCTACCCACACAAGTGAGGTATAATTTTTATCGGGAGACGTGGGGGAACGCTGGGTGGAAGGAAATTTGTGGCTCCTCTCAGATTCCAGAACTTTCTGCCACCGAAATGTGAGGAACATGTGTTTTTTTAGCCAAATTTTGAGGTTTGCAATGGATTCTGGGTAACAGAACCTGGTCCGAGCCACACAAGTCACCCCATCTTGGATTCCCCTAGGTCTCTAGTTTTCAGAAATGCACAGGTTTGGTAGGTTTCCCTAGGTGGCGGCTGAGCTACAGGCCAAAATCTACAGGTAGGCACTTTGCAAAAAACACCTCTATTTTCCTTCAAAAATTTGGCTGTGTCCACGTTGCGCTTTGGGGCGTTTTCTGTCGCGGGCGCTAGGCCTACCCACACAAGTGAGGTATCATTTTTATCGGGAGACGTGGGGGAACGCTGGGTGGAAGGAAATTCGTGGCTCCTCTCAGATTCCAGAACTTTCTGCCACAGAAATGTGAGGAACATGTGTTTTTTTAGCCAAATTTTGAGGTTTGCAATGGATTCTGGGTAACAGAACCTGGTCTGAGCCACACAAGTCACCCCATCTTGGATTCCCCTAGGTCTCTAGTTTTCAGAAATGCACAGGTTTGGTAGGTTTCCCTAGGTGGCGGCTGAGCTACAGGCCAAAATCTACAGGTAGGCACTTTGCAAAAAACATCTCTGTTTTCCTTCAAAAATTTGGCTGTGTCCACGTGCGCTTTGGGGCGTTTCCTGTCTCGGGCGCTAGGCCTACCCACACAAGTGAGGTATCATTTTTATCAGGAGACGTGGGGGAACGCTGGGTGGAAGGAAATTTGTGGCTCCTCTCAGATTCCAGAACTTTCTGCCACAGAAATGTGAGGGACATGTGTTTTTTTAGCCAAATTTTGAGGTTTGCAATGGATTCTGGGTAACAGAACCTGGTCCGAGCCACACAAGTCACCCCATCTTGGATTCCCCTAGGTCTCTAGTTTTCAGAAATGCACAGGTTTGGTAGGTTTCCCTAGGTGGCGGCTGAGCTACAAGCCAAAATCTACAGGTAGGTACTTTGCAAAAAACACCTCTGTTTTCCTTCAAAAATTTGGATGTGTCCACGTTGCGCTTTGGGGCGTTTTCTGTCGCGGGCGCTAGGCCTACCCACACAAGTGAGGTATCATTTTTATCGGGAGACGTGGGGGAACGCTGGGTGGAAGGAAATTTGTTGCTCCTCTCAGATTCCAGAACTTTCTGCCACAGAAATGTGAGGAACATGTGTTTTTTTAGCCAAATTTTGAGGTTTGCAATGGATTCTGGGTAACAGAACCTGGTCCGAGCCACACAAGTCACCCCATCTGGGATTCCCCTAGGTCTCTAGTTTTCAGAAATGCACAGGTTTGGTAGGTTTCCCTAGGTGGCGGCTGAGCTACAAGCCAAAATCTACAGGAAGGTACTTTGCAAAAAACACCTCTGTTTTCCTTCAAAAATGTGGCTGTGTCCACGTTGCGCTTTGGGGCGTTTCCTGTCGCGGGCGCTAGGCCTACCCACACAAGTGAGGTATCATTTTTATCAGGAGACGTGGGGGAACGCTGGGTGGAAGGAAATTTGTGGCTCCTCTCAGATTCCAGAACTTTCTGCCACAGAAATGTGAGGAACATGTGTTTTTTTAGCCAAATTTTGAGGTTTGCAATGGATTCTGGGTAACAGAACCTGGTCCGAGCCACACAAGTCACCCCATCTTGGATTCCCCTAGGTCTCTAGTTTTCAGAAATGCACAGGTTTGGTAGGTTTCCCTAGGTGGCGGCTGAGCTACAGGCCAAAATCTACAGGTAGGCACTTTGCAAAAAACACCTCTGTTTTCCTTCAAAAATTTGGCTGTGTCCAAGTTGCGCTTTGGGGCGTTTCATGTCGCGGGCGCTAGGCCTACCCACACAAGTGAGGTATCATTTTTATCGGGAGACGTGAGGGAACGCTGGGTGGAAGGAAATTTGTGGCTCCTCTCAGATTCCAGAACTTTCTGCCACAGAAATGTGAGGAACATGTGTGTTTTTTTAGCCAAATTTTGAGGTTTGCAATGGATTCTGGGTAACAGAACCTGGTCCGAGCCACACAAGTCACCCCATCTTGGATTCCCCTAGGTCTCTAGTTTTCAGAAATGCACAGGTTTGGTAGGTTTCCCTAGGTGGCGGCTGAGCTACAAGCCAAAATCTACAGGTAGGCACTTTGCAAAAAACACCTCTGTTTTCCTTCAAAAATGTGGCTGTGTCCACGTTGCGCTTTGGGGCGTTTCCTGTCGCGGGCGCTAGGCCTACCCACACAAGTGAGGTATCATTTTTATCGGGAGACGTGAGGGAACGCTGGGTGAAAGGAAATTTGTGGCTCCTCTCAGATTCCAGAACTTTCTGCCACCGAAATGTGAGGAACATGTGTGTTTTTTTTAGCCAAATTTTGTGTTTTGCAATGGATTCTGGGTAACAGAACCTGGTCCGAGCCACACAAGTCACCCCATCTTGGATTCCCCTAGGTCTCTAGTTTTCAGAAATGCACAGGTTTGGTAGGTTTCCCTAGGTGGCGGCTGAGCTACAAGCCAAAATCTACAGGTAGGCACTTTGCAAAAAACACCTCTGTTTTCCTTCAAAAATTTGGATGTGTCCACGTTGCGCTTTGGGGCGTTTTCTGTCACGGGCGCTAGGCCTACCCACACAAGTGAGGTATAATTTTTATCGGGAGACGTGGGGGAACGCTGGGTGGAAGGAAATTTGTGGCTCCTCTCAGATTCCAGAACTTTCTGCCACAGAAATGTGAGGAACATGTGTTTTTTTAGCCAAATTTTGAGGTTTGCAATGGATTCTGGGTAACAGAACCTGGTCCGAGCCACACAAGTCACCCCATCTTGGATTCCCCTAGGTCTCTAGTTTTCAGAAATGCACAGGTTTGGTAGGTTTCCCTAGGTGGCGGCTGAGCTACAGGCCAAAATCTACAGGTAGGCACTTTGCAAAAAACACCTCTATTTTCCTTCAAAAATGTGGCTGTGTCCACGTTGCGCTTTGGGGCGTTTTCTGTCGCGGGCGCTAGGCCTACCCACACAAGTGAGGTATCATTTTTATCGGGAGACGTGGGGGAACGCTGGGTGGAAGGAAATTCGTGGCTCCTCTCAGATTCCAGAACTTTCTGCCACAGAAATGTGAGGAACATGTGTTTTTTTAGCCAAATTTTGAGGTTTGCAATGGATTCTGGGTAACAGAACCTGGTCTGAGCCACACAAGTAACCCCATCTTGGATTCCCCTAGGTCTCTAGTTTTCAGAAATGCACAGGTTTGGTAGGTTTCCCTAGGTGGCGGCTGAGCTACAAGCCAAAATCTACAGGTAGGTACTTTGCAAAAAACACCTCTGTTTTCCTTCAAAAATTTGGATGTGTCCACGTTGCGCTTTGGGGCGTTTTCTGTCGCGGGCGCTAGGCCTACCCACACAAGTGAGGTATCATTTTTATCGGGAGACGTGGGGGAACGCTGCGTGGAAGGAAATATGTGGCTCCTCTCAGATTCCAGAACTTTCTGCCACAGAAATGTGAGGAACATGTGTTTTTTTAGCCAAATTTTGAGGTTTGCAATGGATTCTGGGTAACAGAACCTGGTCCGAGCCACACAAGTCACCCCATCTTGGATTCCCCTACGTCTCTAGTTTTCAGAAATGCACAGGTTTGGTAGGTTTCCCTAGGTGGCGGCTGAACTACAGGCCAAAATCTACAGGTAGGCACTTTGCAAAAAACACCTCTGTTTTCCTTCAAAAATTTGGCTGTGTCCACGTTGCGCTTTGGGGCGTATCCTGTCGCGGGCGCCAGGCCTACCCACACAAGTGAGGTATCATTTTTATCGGGAGACGTGGGGGAACGCTGGGTGGAAGGAAATTTGTGGCTCCTCTCAGATTCCAGAACTTTCTGCCACAGAAATGTGAGGAACATGTGTTTTTTTAGCCAAATTTTGAGGTTTGCAAAGGATTCTGGGTAACAGAACCTGGTCCGAGCCACACAAGTCACCCCATCTTGGATTCCCCTAGGTCTCTAGTTTTCAGAAATGCACAGGTTTGGTAGGTTTCCCTAGGTGGCGGCTGAGCTACAGGCCAAAATCTACAGGTAGGCACTTTGCAAAAAACACCTCTGTTTTCCTTCAAAAATTTGGCTGTGTCCACGTTGCGCTTTGGGGCGCTTTATGTCGCGGGCGCTAGGCCTACCCACACAAGTGAGGTATCATTTTTATCGGGAGACGTGGGGGAACGCTGGGTGGAAGGAAATTTGTTGCTCCTCTCAGATTCCAGAACTTTCTGCCACAGAAATGTGAGGAACATGTGTTTTTTTAGCCAAATTTTGAGGTTTGCAATGGATTCTGGGTAACAGAACCTGGTCTGAGCCACACAAGTCACCCCATCTTGGATTCCCCTAGGTCTCTAGTTTTCAGAAATGCACAGGTTTGGTAGGTTTCCCTAGGTGGCGGCTGAGCTACAGGCCAAAATCTACAGGTAGGCACTTTGCAAAAAACACCTCTGTTTTCCTTCAAAAATTTGGCTGTGTCCACGTTGCGCTTTGGGGCGTTTCCTGTCGCGGGCGCTAGGCCTACCCACACAAGTGAGGTATCATTTTTATCAGGAGACGTGGGGGAACGCTGCGTGGAAGGAAATTTGTGGCTCCTCTCAGATTCCAGAACTTTCTGCCACAGAAATGTGAGGAACATGTGTTTTTTTAGCCAAATTTTGAGGTTTGCAATGGATTCTGGGTAACAGAACCTGGTCCGAGCCACACAAGTCACCCCATCTTGGATTCCCCTAGGTCTCTAGTTTTCAGAAATGCACAGGTTTGGTAGGTTTCCCTAGGTGGCGGCTGAGCTACAGGCCAAAATCTACAGGTAGGCACTTTGCAAAAAACACCTCTGTTTTCCTTCAAAAATTTGGCTGTGTCCACGTTGCGCTTTGGGGCGTTTCATGTCACGGGCGCTAGGCCTACCCACACAAGTGAGGTATCATTTTTATCGGGAGACGTGGGGGAACGCTGGGTGGAAGGAAATTTGTTGCTCCTCTCAGATTCCAGAACTTTCTGCCACCGAAATGTGAGGAACATGTGTGTTTTTTTAGCCAAATTTTGAGGTTTGCAATGGATTCTGGGTAACAGAACCTGGTCCGAGCCACACAAGTCACCCCATCTGGGATTCCCCTAGGTCTCTAGTTTTCAGAAATGCACAGGTTTGGTAGGTTTCCCTAGGTGGCGGCTGAGCTACAAGCCAAAATCTACAGGAAGGTACTTTGCAAAAAACACCTCTGTTTTCCTTCAAAAATGTGGCTGTGTCCACGTTGCGCTTTGGGGCGTTTCCTGTCGCGGGCGCTAGGCCTACCCACACAAGTGAGGTATCATTTTTATCGGGAGACGTGAGGGAACGCTGGGTGAAAGGAAATTTGTGGCTCCTCTCAGATTCCAGAACTTTCTGCCACCGAAATGTGAGGAACATGTGTGTTTTTTTAGCCAAATTTTGAGGTTTGCAATGGATTCTGGGTAACAGAACCTGGTCCGAGCCACACAAGTCACCCCATCTTGGATTCCCCTAGGTCTCTAGTTTTCAGAAATGCACAGGTTTGGTAGGTTTCCCTAGGTGGCGGCTGAGCTACAAGCCAAAATCTACAGGTAGGCACTTTGCAAAAAACACCTCTGTTTTCCTTCAAAAATTTGGATGTGTCCACGTTGCGCTTTGGGGCGTTTTCTGTCGCGGGCGCTAGGCCTACCCACACAAGTGAGGTATCATTTTTATCGGGAGACGTGGGGGAACGCTGGGTGGAAGGAAATTTGTGGCTCCTCTCAGATTCCAGAACTTTCTGCCACAGAAATGTGAGGAACATGTGTTTTTTTAAGCCAAATTTTGAGGTTTGCAATGCATTCTGGGTAACAGAACCTGGTCCGAGCCACACAAGTCACCCCATCTTGGATTCCCCTAGGTCTCTAGTTTTCAGAAATGCACAGGTTTGGTAGGTTTCCCTAGGTGGCGGCTGAGCTACAAGCCAAAATCTACAGGTAGGTACTTTGCAAAAAACACCTCTGTTTTCCTTCAAAAATTTGGATGTGTCCACGTTGCGCTTTGGGGCGTTTTCTGTCGCGGGCGCTAGGTCTACCCACACAAGTGAGGTATCATTTTTATCGGGAGACGTGGGGGAACGCTGGGTGGAAGGAAATTCGTGGCTCCTCTCAGATTCCAGAACTTTCTGCCACAGAAATGTGAGGAACATGTGTTTTTTTAGCCAAATTTTGAGGTTTGCAATGGATTCTGGGTAACAGAACCTGGTCCGAGCCACACAAGTCACCCCATCTTGGATTCCCCTAGGTCTCTAGTTTTCAGAAATGCACAGGTTTGGTAGGTTTCCCTAGGTGGCGGCTGAGCTACAGTCCAAAATCTACAGGTAGGCACTTTGCAAAAAAGACCTCTGTTTTCCTTCAAAAATGTGGCTGTGTCCATGTTGCGCTTTGGGGCATTTCCTGTCGCGGGCGGTAGGCCTACCCACACAAGTGAGGTATCATTTTTATCGGGAGACGTGAGGGAACGCCGGGTGAAAGGAAATTTGTGGTTCCTCTCAGATTCCAGAACTTTCTGCCACCGAAATGTGAGGAACATGTGTGTTTTTTTTAGCAAAATTTTGAGTTTTGCAATGGATTCTGGGTAACAGAACCTGGTCCGAGCCACACAAGTCACCCCATCTTGCATTCCCCTAGGTCTCTAGTTTTCAGAAATGCACAGGTTTGGTAGGTTTCCCTAGGTGGCGGCTGAGCTACAAGCCAAAATCTACAGGTAGGCACTTTGCAAAAAACACCTCTGTTTTCCTTCAAAAATTTGGATGTGTCCACGTTGCGCTTTGGGGCGTTTTCTGTCGCGGGCGCTAGGCCTACCCACACAAGTGAGGTATCATTTTCATCGGGAGACGTGGGGGAACGCTGGGTGGAAGGAAATATGTGGCTCCTCTCAGATTCCAGAACTTTCTGCCACAGAAATGGGAGGAACATGTGTTTTTTTAGCCAAATTTTGAGGTTTGCAATGGATTCTGGGTAACAGAACCTGGTCTGAGCCCCACAAGTCACCCCATCTTGGATTCCCCTAGGTCTCTAGTTTTCAGAAATGCACAGGTTTGGTAGGTTTCCCTAGGTGGCGGCTGAGCTACAGGCCAAAATCTACACGTAGGCACTTTGCAAAAAACACCTCTGTTTTCCTTCAAAAATTTGGCTGTGTCCACGTTGCGCTTTGGGGCGTTTCATGTCGCGGGCGCTAGGCCTACCCACACAAGTGAGGTATCATTTTTATCGGGAGACGTGGGGGAACGCTGGGTGGAAGGAAATTTGTTGCTCCTCTCAGATTCCAGAACTTTCTGCCACAGAAATGTGAGGAACATGTGTTTTTTTAGCCATATTTTGAGGTTTGCAATGGATTCTGGGTAACAGAACCTGGTCTGAGCCACACAAGTCACCCCATCTTGGATTCCCCTAGGTCACTAGTTTTCAGAATTGCACAGGTTTGGTAGGTTTCCCTAGGTGGCGGCTGAGCTACAGGCCAAAATCTACAGGTAGGCACTTTGCAAAAAACACCTCTGTTTTCCTTCAAAAATTTGGCTGTGTCCACGTTGCGCTTTGGGGCGTTTCCTGTCGCGGGCGCTAGGCCTACCCACACAAGTGGGGTATCATTTTTATCGGGAGACGTGGGGGAACGCTGGGTGGAAGGAAATTTGTGGCTCCTCTCAGATTCCAGAACTTTCTGCCACCGAAATGTGAGGAACATGTGTTTTTTTAGCCAAATTTTGAGGTTTGCAATGGATTCTGGGTAACAGAACCTGGTCCGAGCCACACAAGTCACCCCATCTTGGATTCCCCTAGGTCTCTAGTTTTCAGAAATGCACAGGTTGGGTAGGTTTCCCTAGGTGGCGGCTGAGCTACAGGCCAAAATCTACACGTAGGCATTTTGCAAAAAACACCTCTGTTTTCCTTCAAAAATTTGGCTGTGTCCACGTTGCGCTTTGGGGCGTTTCCTGTCGCGGGCGCTAGGCCTACCCACACAAGTGAGGTATCATTTTTATCGGGAGACGTGGGGGAACGCTGGGTGGAAGGAAATTCGTGGCTCCTCTCAGATTCCAGAACTTTCTGCCACAGAAATGTGAGGAACATGTGTTTTTTTAGCCAAATTTTGAGGTTTGCAATGGATTCTGGGTAACAGAACCTGGTCCGAGCCACACAAGTCACCCCATCTTGGATTCCCCTAGGTCTCTAGTTTTCAGAAATGCACAGGTTTGGTAGGTTTCCCTAGGTGGCGGCTGAGCTACAGTCCAAAATCTACAGGTAGGCACTTTGCCAAAAACACCTCTGTTTTCCTTCAAAAATGTGGCTGTGTCCACGTTGCGCTTTGGGGCGTTTCCTGTCGCGGGCGCTAGGCCTACCCACACAAGTGAGGTATCATTTTTATCGGGAGACGTGGGGGAACGCTGGGTGAAAGAAAATTTGTGGCTCCTCCCAGATTCCAGAACTTTCTGCCACCGAAATGTGAGGAACATGTGTTTTTTTAGCCAAATTTTGAGCTTTGCAATGGATTCTGGGTAACAGAACCTGGTCCGAGCCACACAAGTCACCCCATCTTGGATTCCCCTTGGTATCTAGTTTTCAGAAATGCACAGGTTTGGTAGGTCTCCCTAGGTGGCGGCTGAGCTACAAGCCAAAATCTACAGGTAGGTACTTTGCAAAAAACACCTCTGTTTTCCTTCAAAAATTTGGCTGTGTCCACGTTGCGCTTTGGGGCGTTATCTGTCGCGGGCGCTAGGCCTACCCACACAAGTGAGATATCATTTTTATCGGGAGACGTGGGGGAACGCTGGGTGGAAGGAAATTCGTGGCTCCTCTCAGATTCCAGAACTTTCTGCCACAGAAATGTGAGGAACATGTGTTTTTTTAGCCAAATTTTTAGGTTTGCAATGGATTCTGGGTAACAGAACCTGGTCCGAGCCACACAAGTCACCCCATCTTGGATTCCCCTAGGTCTCTAGTTTTTAGAAATGCACAGGTTTGGTAGGTTTCCCTAGCTGGCGGCTGAGCTACAGTCCCAAATCTACAGGTAGGCACTTTGCAAAAAACACCTCTGTTTTCCTTCAAAAATGTGGCTGTGTCCACGTTGCGCTTTGGGGCGTTTCCTGTCGCGGGCGCTAGGCCTACCCACACAAGTGAGGTATCATTTTTATCGGGAGACGTGAGGGAACGCTGGGTGAAAGGAAATTTGTGGCTCCTCTCAGATTCCAGAACTTTCTGCCACCGAAATGTGAGGAACATGTGTGTTTTTTTTAGCCAAATTTTGTGTTTTGCAATGGATTCTGGGTAACAGAACCTGGTCCGAGCCACACAAGTCACCCCATCTTGGATTCCCCTAGGTCTCTAGTTTTCAGAAATGCACAGGTTTGGTAGGTTTCCCTAGGTGGCGGCTGAGCTACAAGCCAAAATCTACAGGTAGGCACTTTGCAAAAAACACCTCTGTTTTCCTTCAAAAATTTGGATGTGTCCACGTTGCGCTTTGGGGCATTTTCTGTCACGGGCGCTAGGCCTACCCACACAAGTGAGGTATAATTTTTATCGGGAGACGTGGGGGAACGCTGGGTGGAAGGAAATTTGTGGCTCCTCTCAGATTCCAGAACTTTCTGCCACAGAAATGTGAGGAACATGTGTTTTTTTAGCCAAATTTTGAGGTTTGCAATGGATTCTGGGTAACAGAACCTGGTCCGAGCCACACAAGTCACCCCATCTTGGATTCCCCTAGGTCTCTAGTTTTCAGAAATGCACAGGTTTGGTAGGTTTCCCTAGGTGGCGGCTGAGCTACAGGCCAAAATCTACAGGTAGGCACTTTGCAAAAAACACCTCTATTTTCCTTCAAAAATTTGGCTGTGTCCACGTTGCGCTTTGGGGCGTTTTCTGTGGCGGGCGCTAGGCCTACCCACACAAGTGAGGTATCATTTTTATCGGGAGACGTGGGGGAACGCTGGGTGGAAGGAAATTCGTGGCTCCTCTCAGATTCCAGAACTTTCTGCCACAGAAATGTGAGGAACATGTGTTTTTTTAGCCAAATTTTGAGGTTTGCAATGGATTCTGGGTAACAGAACCTGGTCTGAGCCACACAAGTCACCCCATCTTGGATTCCCCTAGGTCTCTAGTTTTCAGAAATGCATAGGTTTGGTAGGTTTCCCTAGGTGGCGGCTGAGCTACAAGCCAAAATCTACAGGTAGGTACTTTGCAAAAAACACCTCTGTTTTCCTTCAAAAATTTGGATGTGTCCACGTTGCGCTTTGGGGCGTTTTCTGTCGCGGGCGCTAGGCCTACCCACACAAGTGAGGTATCATTTTTATCGGGAGACGTGGGGGAACGCTGCGTGGAAGGAAATATGTGGCTCCTCTCAGATTCCAGAACTTTCTGCCACAGAAATGTGAGGAACATGTGTTTTTTTAGCCAAATTTTGAGGTTTGCAATGGATTCTGGGTAACAGAACCTGGTCCGAGCCACACAAGTCACCCCATCTTGGATTCCCCTAGGTCTCTAGTTTTTAGAAATGCACATGTTTGGTAGGTTTCCCTAGGTGGCGGCTGAGCTACAAGCCAAAATCTACAGGTAGGTACTTTGCAAAAAACACCTCTGTTTTCCTTCAAAAATTTGGCTGTGTCCACGTTGCGCTTTGGGGCGTTATCTGTCGCGGGCGCTAGGCCTACCCACACAAGTGAGATATCATTTTTATCGTGAGACGTGGGGGAACGCTGGGTGGAAGGAAATTCGTGGCTCCTCTCAGATTCCAGAACTTTCTGCCACAGAAATGTGAGGAACATGTGTTTTTTTAGCCAAATTTTTAGGTTTGCAATGGATTCTGGGTAACAGAACCTGGTCCGAGCCACACAAGTCACCCCATCTTGGATTCCCCTAGGTCTCTAGTTTTTAGAAATGCACAGGTTTGGTAGGTTTCCCTAGCTGGCGGCTGAGCTACAGTCCCAAATCTACAGGTAGGCACTTTGCAAAAAACACCTCTGTTTTCCTTCAAAAATGTGGCTGTGTCCACGTTGCGCTTTGGGGCGTTTCCTGTCGCGGGCGCTAGGCCTACCCACACAAGTGAGGTATCATTTTTATCGGGAGACGTGAGGGAACGCTGGGTGAAAGGAAATTTGTGGCTCCTCTCAGATTCCAGAACTTTCTGCCACCGAAATGTGAGGAACATGTGTGTTTTTTTTAGCCAAATTTTGTGTTTTGCAATGGATTCTGGGTAACAGAACCTGGTCCGAGCCACACAAGTCACCCCATCTTGGATTCCCCTAGGTCTCTAGTTTTCAGAAATGCACAGGTTTGGTAGGTTTCCCTAGGTGGCGGCTGAGCTACAAGCCAAAATCTACAGGTAGGCACTTTGCAAAAAACACCTCTGTTTTCCTTCAAAAATTTGGATGTGTCCACGTTGCGCTTTGGGGCATTTTCTGTCACGGGCGCTAGGCCTACCCACACAAGTGAGGTATAATTTTTATCGGGAGACGTGGGGGAACGCTGGGTGGAAGGAAATTTGTGGCTCCTCTCAGATTCCAGAACTTTCTGCCACAGAAATGTGAGGAACATGTGTTTTTTTAGCCAAATTTTGAGGTTTGCAATGGATTCTGGGTAACAGAACCTGGTCCGAGCCACACAAGTCACCCCATCTTGGATTCCCCTAGGTCTCTAGTTTTCAGAAATGCACAGGTTTGGTAGGTTTCCCTAGGTGGCGGCTGAGCTACAGGCCAAAATCTACAGGTAGGCACTTTGCAAAAAACACCTCTATTTTCCTTCAAAAATTTGGCTGTGTCCACGTTGCGCTTTGGGGCGTTTTCTGTCGCGGGCGCTAGGCCTACCCACACAAGTGAGGTATCATTTTTATCGGGAGACGTGGGGGAACGCTGGGTGGAAGGAAATTCGTGGCTCCTCTCAGATTCCAGAACTTTCTGCCACAGAAATGTGAGGAACATGTGTTTTTTTAGCCAAATTTTGAGGTTTGCAATGGATTCTGGGTAACAGAACCTGGTCTGAGCCACACAAGTCACCCCATCTTGGATTCCCCTAGGTCTCTAGTTTTCAGAAATGCATAGGTTTGGTAGGTTTCCCTAGGTGGCGGCTGAGCTACAAACCAAAATCTACAGGTAGGTACTTTGCAAAAAACACCTCTGTTTTCCTTCAAAAATTTGGATGTGTCCACGTTGCGCTTTGGGGCGTTTTCTGTCGCGGGCGCTAGGCCTACCCACACAAGTGAGGTATCATTTTTATCGGGAGACGTGGGGGAACGCTGCGTGGAAGGAAATATGTGGCTCCTCTCAGATTCCAGAACTTTCTGCCACAGAAATGTGAGGAACATGTGTTTTTTTAGCCAAATTTTGAGGTTTGCAATGGATTCTGGGTAACAGAACCTGGTCCGAGCCACACAAGTCACCCCATCTTGGATTCCCCTAGGTCTCTAGTTTTCAGAAATGCACAGGTTTGGTAGGTTTCCCTAGGTGGCGGCTGAGCTACAGGCCAAAATCTACAGGTAGGCACTTTGCAAAAAACACCTCTGTTTTCCTTCAAAAATTTGGCTGTGTCCACGTTGCGCCTTGGGGCATTTCCTGTCACGGGCGCTAGGCCTACCCACACATGTGAGGTATCATTTTTATCGGGAGACGTGGGGGAACGCTGGGTGGAAGGAAATTTGTGGCTCCTCTCAGATTCCAGAACTTTCTGCCACAGAAATGTGAGGAACATGTGTTTTTTTAGCCAAATTTTGAGGTTTGCAAAGGATTCTGGGTAACAGAACCTGGTCCGAGCCACACAAGTCACCCCATCTTGGATTCCCCTAGGTCTCTAGTTTTCAGAAATGCACAGGTTTGGTAGGTTTCCCTAGGTGGCGGCTGAGCTACAAGCCAAAATCTACAGGAAGGTACTTTGCAAAAAACACCTCTGTTTTCCTTCAAAAATTTGGATGTGTCCACGTTGCGCTTTGGGGCGTTTTCTGTCGCGGGCGCTAGGCCTACCCACACAAGTGAGGTATCATTTTTATCGGGAGACGTGGGGGAACGCTGGGTGGAAGGAAATTCGTGGCTCCTCTCAGATTCCAGAACTTTCTGCCACAGAAATGTGAGGAACATGTGTTTTTTTAGCCAAATTTTTAGGTTTGCAATGGATTCTGGGTAACAGAACCTGGTCCGAGCCACACAAGTCACCCCATCTTGGATTCCCCTAGGTCTCTAGTTTTTAGAAATGCACAGGTTTGGTAGGTTTCCCTAGCTGGCGGCTGAGCTACAGTCCCAAATCTACAGGTAGGCACTTTGCAAAAAACACCTCTGTTTTCCTTCAAAAATGTGGCTGTGTCCACGTTGCGCTTTGGGGCGTTTCCTGTCGCGGGCGCTAGGCCTACCCACACAAGTGAGGTATCATTTTTATCGGGAGACGTGAGGGAACGCTGGGTGAAAGGAAATTTGTGGCTCCTCTCAGATTCCAGAACTTTCTGCCACCGAAATGTGAGGAACATGTGTGTTTTTTTTAGCCAAATTTTGTGTTTTGCAATGGATTCTGGGTAACAGAACCTGGTCCGAGCCACACAAGTCACCCCATCTTGGATTCCCCTAGGTCTCTAGTTTTCAGAAATGCACAGGTTTGGTAGGTTTCCCTAGGTGGCGGCTGAGCTACAAGCCAAAATCTACAGGTAGGCACTTTGCAAAAAACACCTCTGTTTTCCTTCAAAAATTTGGATGTGTCCACGTTGCGCTTTGGGGCATTTTCTGTCACGGGCGCTAGGCCTACCCACACAAGTGAGGTATAATTTTTATCGGGAGACGTGGGGGAACGCTGGGTGGAAGGAAATTTGTGGCTCCTCTCAGATTCCAGAACTTTCTGCCACAGAAATGTGAGGAACATGTGTTTTTTTAGCCAAATTTTGAGGTTTGCAATGGATTCTGGGTAACAGAACCTGGTCCGAGCCACACAAGTCACCCCATCTTGGATTCCCCTAGGTCTCTAGTTTTCAGAAATGCACAGGTTTGGTAGGTTTCCCTAGGTGGCGGCTGAGCTACAGGCCAAAATCTACAGGTAGGCACTTTGCAAAAAACACCTCTATTTTCCTTCAAAAATTTGGCTGTGTCCACGTTGCGCTTTGGGGCGTTTTCTGTCGCGGGCGCTAGGCCTACCCACACAAGTGAGGTATCATTTTTATCGGGAGACGTGGGGGAACGTTGGGTGGAAGGAAATTCGTGGCTCCTCTCAGATTCCAGAACTTTCTGCCACAGAAATGTGAGGAACATGTGTTTTTTTAGCCAAATTTTGAGGTTTGCAATGGATTCTGGGTAACAGAACCTGGTCTGAGCCACACAAGTCACCCCATCTTGGATTCCCCTAGGTCTCTAGTTTTCAGAAATGCATAGGTTTGGTAGGTTTCCCTAGGTGGCGGCTGAGCTACAAACCAAAATCTACAGGTAGGTACTTTGCAAAAAACACCTCTGTTTTCCTTCAAAAATTTGGATGTGTCCACGTTGCGCTTTGGGGCGTTTTCTGTCGCGGGCGCTAGGCCTACCCACACAAGTGAGGTATCATTTTTATCGGGAGACGTGGGGGAACGCTGCGTGGAAGGAAATATGTGGCTCCTCTCAGATTCCAGAACTTTCTGCCACAGAAATGTGAGGAACATGTGTTTTTTTAGCCAAATTTTGAGGTTTGCAATGGATTCTGGGTAACAGAACCTGGTCCGAGCCACACAAGTCACCCCATCTTGGATTCCCCTAGGTCTCTAGTTTTCAGAAATGCACAGGTTTGGTAGGTTTCCCTAGGTGGCGGCTGAGCTACAGGCCAAAATCTACAGGTAGGCACTTTGCAAAAAACACCTCTGTTTTCCTTCAAAAATTTGGCTGTGTCCACGTTGCGCCTTGGGGCATTTCCTGTCACGGGCGCTAGGCCTACCCACACATGTGAGGTATCATTTTTATCGGGAGACGTGGGGGAACGCTGGGTGGAAGGAAATTTGTGGCTCCTCTCAGATTCCAGAACTTTCTGCCACAGAAATGTGAGGAACATGTGTTTTTTTAGCCAAATTTTGAGGTTTGCAAAGGATTCTGGGTAACAGAACCTGGTCCGAGCCACACAAGTCACCCCATCTTGGATTCCCCTAGGTCTCTAGTTTTCAGAAATGCACAGGTTTGGTAGGTTTCCCTAGGTGGCGGCTGAGCTACAAGCCAAAATCTACAGGAAGGTACTTTGCAAAAAACACCTCTGTTTTCCTTCAAAAATTTGGATGTGTCCACGTTGCGCTTTGGGGCGTTTTCTGTCGCGGGCGCTAGGCCTACCCACACAAGTGAGGTATCATTTTTATCGGGAGACGTGGGGGAACGCTGGGTGGAAGGAAATTCGTGGCTCCTCTCAGATTCCAGAACTTTCTGCCACAGAAATGTGAGGAACATGTGTTTTTTTAGCCAAATTTTGAGGTTTGCAATGGATTCTGGATAACAGAACCTGGTCCGAGCCACACAAGTCACCCCATCTTGGATTCCCCTAGGTCTCTAGTTTTTAGAAATGCACAGGTTTGGTAGGTTTCCCTAGCTGGCGGCTGAGCTACAGTCCCAAATCTACAGGTAGGCACTTTGCAAAAAACACCTCTGTTTTCCTTCAAAAATGTGGCTGTGTCCACGTTGCGCTTTGGGGCGTTTCCTGTCGCGGGCGCTAGGCCTACCCACACAAGTGAGGTATCATTTTTATCGGGAGACGTGAGGGAACGCTGGGTGAAAGGAAATTTGTGGCTCCTCTCAGATTCCAGAACTTTCTGCCACCGAAATGTGAGGAACATGTGTGTTTTTTTTAGCCAAATTTTGTGTTTTGCAATGGATTCTGGGTAACAGAACCTGGTCCGAGCCACACAAGTCACCCCATCTTGGATTCCCCTAGGTCTCTAGTTTTCAGAAATGCACAGGTATGGTAGGTTTCCCTAGGTGGCGGCTGAGCTACAAGCCAAAATCTACAGGTAGGCACTTTGCAAAAAACACCTCTGTTTTCCTTCAAAAATTTGGATGTGTCCACGTTGCGCTTTGGGGCATTTTCTGTCACGGGCGCTAGGCCTACCCACACAAGTGAGGTATAATTTTTATCGGGAGACGTGGGGGAACGCTGGGTGGAAGGAAATTTGTGGCTCCTCTCAGATTCCAGAACTTTCTGCCACAGAAATGTGAGGAACATGTGTTTTTTTAGCCAAATTTTGAGGTTTGCAATGGATTCTGGGTAACAGAACCTGGTCCGAGCCACACAAGTCACCCCATCTTGGATTCCCCTAGGTCTCTAGTTTTCAGAAATGCACAGGTTTGGTAGGTTTCCCTAGGTGGCGGCTGAGCTACAGGCCAAAATCTACAGGTAGGCACTTTGCAAAAAACACCTCTATTTTCCTTCAAAAATTTGGCTGTGTCCACGTTGCGCTTTGGGGCGTTTTCTGTCGCGGGCGCTAGGCCTACCCACACAAGTGAGGTATCATTTTTATCGAGAGACGTGGGGGAACGCTGGGTGGAAGGAAATTCGTGGCTCCTCTCAGATTCCAGAACTTTCTGCCACAGAAATGTGAGGAACATGTGTTTTTTTAGCCAAATTTTGAGGTTTGCAATGGATTCTGGGTAACAGAACCTGGTCTGAGCCACACAAGTCACCCCATCTTGGATTCCCCTAGGTCTCTAGTTTTCAGAAATGCATAGGTTTGGTAGGTTTCCCTAGGTGGAGGCTGAGCTACAAGCCAAAATCTACAGGTAGGTACTTTGCAAAAAACACCTCTGTTTTCCTTCAAAAATTTGGATGTGTCCACGTTGCGCTTTGGGGCGTTTTCTGTCGCGGGCGCTAGGCCTACCCACACAAGTGAGGTATCATTTTTATCGGGAGACGTGGGGGAACGCTGCGTGGAAGGAAATATGTGGCTCCTCTCAGATTCCAGAACTTTCTGCCACAGAAATGTGAGGAACATGTGTTTTTTTAGCCAAATTTTGAGGTTTGCAATGGATTCTGGGTAACAGAACCTGGTCCGAGCCACACAAGTCACCCCATCTTGGATTCCCCTAGGTCTCTAGTTTTCAGAAATGCACAGGTTTGGTAGGTTTCCCTAGGTGGCGGCTGAGCTACAGGCCAAAATCTACAGGTAGGCACTTTGCAAAAAACACCTCTGTTTTCCTTCAAAAATTTGGCTGTGTCCACGTTGCGCTTTGGGGCGTATCCTGTCGCGGGCGCCAGGCCTACCCACACAAGTGAGGTATCATTTTTATCGGGAGACGTGGGGGAACGCTGGGTGGAAGGAAATTTGTGGCTCCTCTCAGATTCCAGAACTTTCTGCCACCGAAATGTGAGGAACATGTGTGTTTTTTTTAGCCAAATTTTTAGTTTTGCAATGGATTCTGGGTAACAGAACCTGGTCCGAGCCACACAAGTCACCCCATCTTGGATTCCCCTAGGTCTCTAGTTTTCAGAAATGCACAGGTTTGGTAGGTTTCCCTAGGTGGCGGCTGAGCTACAAGCCAAAATCTACAGGTAGGCACTTTGCAAAAAACACCTCTGTTTTCCTTCAAAAATTTGGATGTGTCCACGTTGCGCTTTGGGGCGTTTTCTGTCACGGGCGCTAGGCCTACCCACACATGTGAGGTATCATTTTTATCGGGAGACGTGGGGGAACGCTGGGTGGAAGGAAATTTGTGGCTCCTCTCAGATTCCAGAACTTTCTGCCACAGAAATGTGAGGAACATGTGTTTTTTTAGCCAAATTTTGAGGTTTGCATAGGATTCTGGGTAACAGAACCTGGTCCGAGCCACACAAGTCACCCCATCTTGGATTCCCCTAGGTCTCTAGTTTTCAGAAATGCACAGGTTTGGTAGGTTTCCCTAGGTGGCGGCTGAGCTACAAGCCAAAATCTACAGGAAGGTACTTTGCAAAAAACACCTCTGTTTTCCTTCAAAAATTTGGATGTGTCCACGTTGCGCTTTGGGGCGTTTTCTGTCGCGGGCGCTAGGCCTACCCACACAAGTGAGGTATCATTTTTATCGGGAGACGTGAGGGAACGCCGGGTGAAAGGAAATTTGTGGTTCCTCTCAGATTCCAGAACTTTCTGCCACCGAAATGTGAGGAACATGTGTGTTTTTTTTAGCAAAATTTTGAGTTTTGCAATGGATTCTGGGTAACAGAACCTGGTCCGAGCCACACAAGTCACCCCATCTTGCATTCCCCTAGGTCTCTAGTTTTCAGAAATGCACAGGTTTGGTAGGTTTCCCTAGGTGGCGGCTGAGCTACAAGCCAAAATCTACAGGTAGGCACTTTGCAAAAAACACCTCTGTTTTCCTTCAAAAATTTGGATGTGTCCACGTTGCGCTTTGGGGCGTTTTCTGTCGCGGGCGCTAGGCCTACCCACACAAGTGAGGTATCATTTTCATCGGGAGACGTGGGGGAACGCTGGGTGGAAGGAAATATGTGGCTCCTCTCAGATTCCAGAACTTTCTGCCACAGAAATGGGAGGAACATGTGTTTTTTTAGCCAAATTTTGAGGTTTGCAATGGATTCTGGGTAACAGAACCTGGTCTGAGCCCCACAAGTCACCCCATCTTGGATTCCCCTAGGTCTCTAGTTTTCAGAAATGCACAGGTTTGGTAGGTTTCCCTAGGTGGCGGCTGAGCTACAGGCCAAAATCTACACGTAGGCACTTTGCAAAAAACACCTCTGTTTTCCTTCAAAAATTTGGCTATGTCCACGTTGCGCTTTGGGGCGTTTCATGTCGCGGGCGCTAGGCCTACCCACACAAGTGAGGTATCATTTTTATCGGGAGACGTGGGGGAACGCTGGGTGGAAGGAAATTTGTTGCTCCTCTCAGATTCCAGAACTTTCTGCCACAGAAATGTGAGGAACATGTGTTTTTTTAGCCATATTTTGAGGTTTGCAATGGATTCTGGGTAACAGAACCTGGTCTGAGCCACACAAGTCACCCCATCTTGGATTCCCCTAGGTCTCTAGTTTTCAGAAATGCACAGGTTTGGTAGGTTTCCCTAGGTGGCGGCTGAGCTACAAGCCAAAATCTACAGGAAGGTACTTTGCAAAAAACACCTCTGTTTTCCTTCAAAAATTTGGATGTGTCCACGTTGCGCTTTGGGGCGTTTTCTGTCGCGGGCGCTAGGCCTACCCACACAAGTGAGGTATCATTTTTATCGGGAGACGTGGGGGAACGCTGGGTGGAAGGAAATTCGTGGCTCCTCTCAGATTCCAGAACTTTCTGCCACAGAAATGTGAGGAACATGTGTTTTTTTAGCCAAATTTTGAGGTTTGCAATGGATTCTGGATAACAGAACCTGGTCCGAGCCACACAAGTCACCCCATCTTGGATTCCCCTAGGTCTCTAGTTTTTAGAAATGCACAGGTTTGGTAGGTTTCCCTAGCTGGCGGCTGAGCTACAGTCCCAAATCTACAGGTAGGCACTTTGCAAAAAACACCTCTGTTTTCCTTCAAAAATGTGGCTGTGTCCACGTTGCGCTTTGGGGCGTTTCCTGTCGCGGGCGCTAGGCCTACCCACACAAGTGAGGTATCATTTTTATCGGGAGACGTGAGGGAACGCTGGGTGAAAGGAAATTTGTGGCTCCTCTCAGAGTCCAGAACTTTCTGCCACCGAAATGTGAGGAACATGTGTGTTTTTTTTAGCCAAATTTTGTGTTTTGCAATGGATTCTGGGTAACAGAACCTGGTCCGAGCCACACAAGTCACCCCATCTTGGATTCCCCTAGGTCTCTAGTTTTCAGAAATGCACAGGTTTGGTAGGTTTCCCTAGGTGGCTGCTGAGCTACAAGCCAAAATCTACAGGTAGGCACTTTGCAAAAAACACCTCTGTTTTCCTTCAAAAATTTGGATGTGTCCACGTTGCGCTTTGGGGCATTTTCTGTCACGGGCGCTAGGCCTACCCACACAAGTGAGGTATAATTTTTATCGGGAGACGTGGGGGAACGCTGGGTGGAAGGAAATTTGTGGCTCCTCTCAGATTCCAGAACTTTCTGCCACAGAAATGTGAGGAACATGTGTTTTTTTAGCCAAATTTTGAGGTTTGCAATGGATTCTGGGTAACAGAACCTGGTCCGAGCCACACAAGTCACCCCATCTTGGATTCCCCTAGGTCTCTAGTTTTCAGAAATGCACAGGTTTGGTAGGTTTCCCTAGGTGGCGGCTGAGCTACAGGCCAAAATCTACAGGTAGGCACTTTGCAAAAAACACCTCTATTTTCCTTCAAAAATTTGGCTGTGTCCACGTTGCGCTTTGGGGCGTTTTCTGTCGCGGGCGCTAGGCCTACCCACACAAGTGAGGTATCATTTTTATCGAGAGACGTGGGGGAACGCTGGGTGGAAGGAAATTCGTGGCTCCTCTCAGATTCCAGAACTTTCTGCCACAGAAATGTGAGGAACATGTGTTTTTTTAGCCAAATTTTGAGGTTTGCAATGGATTCTGGGTAACAGAACCTGGTCTGAGCCACACAAGTCACCCCATCTTGGATTCCCCTAGGTCTCTAGTTTTCAGAAATGCATAGGTTTGGTAGGTTTCCCTAGGTGGCGGCTGAGCTACAAGCCAAAATCTACAGGTAGGTACTTTGCAAAAAACACCTCTGTTTTCCTTCAAAAATTTGGATGTGTCCACGTTGCGCTTTGGGGCGTTTTCTGTCGCGGGCGCTAGGCCTACCCACACAAGTGAGGTATCATTTTTATCGGGAGACGTGGGGGAACGCTGCGTGGAAGGAAATATGTGGCTCCTCTCAGATTCCAGAACTTTCTGCCACAGAAATGTGAGGAACATGTGTTTTTTTAGCCAAATTTTGAGGTTTGCAATGGATTCTGGGTAACAGAACCTGGTCCGAGCCACACAAGTCACCCCATCTTGGATTCCCCTAGGTCTCTAGTTTTCAGAAATGCACAGGTTTGGTATGTTTCCCTAGGTGGCGGCTGAGCTACAGGCCAAAATCTACAGGTAGGCACTTTGCAAAAAACACCTCTGTTTTCCTTCAAAAATTTGGCTGTGTCCACGTTGCGCTTTGGGGCGTATCCTGTCGCGGGCGCCAAGCCTACCCACACAAGTGAGGTATCATTTTTATCGGGAGACGTGGGGGAACGCTGGGTGGAAGGAAATTTGTGGCTCCTCTCAGATTCCAGAACTTTCTGCCACCGAAATGTGAGGAACATGTGTGTTTTTTTTAGCCAAATTTTGAGTTTTGCAATGGATTCTGGGTAACAGAACCTGGTCCGAGCCACACAAGTCACCCCATCTTGGATTCCCCTAGGTCTCTAGTTTTCAGAAATGCACAGGTTTGGTAGGTTTCCCTAGGTGGCGGCTGAGCTACAAGCCAAAATCTACAGGTAGGCACTTTGCAAAAAACACCTCTGTTTTCCTTCAAAAATTTGGATGTGTCCACGTTGCGCTTTGGGGCGTTTTCTGTCACGGGCGCTAGGCCTACCCACACATGTGAGGTATCATTTTTATCGGGAGACGTGGGGGAACGCTGGGTGGAAGGAAATTTGTGGCTCCTCTCAGATTCCAGAACTTTCTGCCACAGAAATGTGAGGAACATGTGTTTTTTTAGCCAAATTTTGAGGTTTGCATAGGATTCTGGGTAACAGAACCTGGTCCGAGCCACACAAGTCACCCCATCTTGGATTCCCCTAGGTCTCTAGTTTTCAGAAATGCACAGGTTTGGTAGGTTTCCCTAGGTGGCGGCTGAGCTACAAGCCAAAATCTACAGGAAGGTACTTTGCAAAAAACACCTCTGTTTTCCTTCAAAAATTTGGATGTGTCCACGTTGCGCTTTGGGGCGTTTTCTGTCGCGGGCGCTAGGCCTACCCACACAAGTGAGGTATCATTTTTATCGGGAGACGTGAGGGAACGCCGGGTAAAAGGAAATTTGTGGTTCCTCTCAGATTCCAGAACTTTCTGCCACCGAAATGTGAGGAACATGTGTGTATTTTTTAGCAAAATTTTGAGTTTTGCAATGGATTCTGGGTAACAGAACCTGGTCCGAGCCACACAAGTCACCCCATCTTGCATTCCCCTAGGTCTCTAGTTTTCAGAAATGCACAGGTTTGGTAGGTTTCCCTAGGTGGCGGCTGAGCTACAAGCCAAAATCTACAGGTAGGCACTTTGCAAAAAACACCTCTGTTTTCCTTCAAAAATTTGGATGTGTCCACGTTGCGCTTTGGGGCGTTTCCTGTTGCGGGCGCTAGGCCTACCCACACAAGTGAGGTATCATTTTCATCGGGAGACGTGGGGGAACGCTGGGTGGAAGGAAATTTGTGGCTCCTCTCAGATTCCAGAACTTTCTGCCACCGAAATGTGAGGAACATGTGTTTTTTTAGCCAAATTTTGAGGTTTGCAATGGATTCTGGGTAACAGAACCTGGTCCGAGCCACACAAGTCACCCCATCTTGGATTCCCCTAGGTCTCTAGTTTTCAGAAAAGCACAGGTTGGGTAGGTTTCCCTAGGTGGCGGCTGAGCTACAGGCCAAAATCTACACGTAGGCATTTTGCAAAAAACACCTCTGTTTTCCTTCAAAAATTTGGCTGTGTCCACGTTGCGCTTTGGGGCGTTTCCTGTCGCGGGCGCTAGGCCTACCCACACAAGTGAGGTATCATTTTTATCGGGAGACGTGGGGGAACGCTGGGTGGAAGGAAATTCGTGGCTCCTCTCAGATTCCAGAACTTTCTGCCACAGAAATGTGAGGAACATGTGTTTTTTTAGCCAAATTTTGAGGTTTGCAATGGATTCTGGGTAACAGAACCTGGTCCGAGCCACACAAGTCACCCCATCTTGGATTCCCCTAGGTCTCTAGTTTTCAGAAATGCACAGGTTTGGTAGGTTTCCCTAGGTGGCGGCTGAGCTACAGTCCAAAATCTACAGGTAGGCACTTTGCCAAAAACACCTCTGTTTTCCTTCAAAAATGTGGCTGTGTCCACGTTGCGCTTTGGGGCGTTTCCTGTCGCGGGCGCTAGGCCTACCCACACAAGTGAGGTATCATTTTTATCGGGAGACGTGGGGGAACGCTGGGTGAAAGAAAATTTGTGGCTCCTCCCAGATTCCAGAACTTTCTGCCACCGAAATGTGAGGAACATGTGTTTTTTTAGCCAAATTTTGAGCTTTGCAATGGATTCTGGGTAACAGAACCTGGTCCGAGCCACACAAGTCACCCCATCTTGGATTCCCCTTGGTATCTAGTTTTCAGAAATGCACAGGTTTGGTAGGTCTCCCTAGGTGGCGGCTGAGCTACAAGCCAAAATCTACAGGTAGGTACTTTGCAAAAAACACCTCTGTTTTCCTTCAAAAATTTGGCTGTGTCCACGTTGCGCTTTGGGGCGTTATCTGTCGCGGGCGCTAGGCCTACCCACACAAGTGAGATATCATTTTTATCGGGAGACGTGGGGGAACGCTGGGTGGAAGGAAATTCGTGGCTCCTCTCAGATTCCAGAACTTTCTGCCACAGAAATGTGAGGAACATGTGTTTTTTTAGCCAAATTTTTAGGTTTGCAATGGATTCTGGGTAACAGAACCTGGTCCGAGCCACACAAGTCACCCCATCTTGGATTCCCCTAGGTCTCTAGTTTTTAGAAATGCACAGGTTTGGTAGGTTTCCCTAGCTGGCGGCTGAGCTACAGTCCCAAATCTACAGGTAGGCACTTTGCAAAAAACACCTCTGTTTTCCTTCAAAAATGTGGCTGTGTCCACGTTGCGCTTTGGGGCGTTTCCTGTCGCGGGCGCTAGGCCTACCCACACAAGTGAGGTATCATTTTTATCGGGAGACGTGAGGGAACGCTGGGTGAAAGGAAATTTGTGGCTCCTCTCAGATTCCAGAACTTTCTGCCACCGAAATGTGAGGAACATGTGTGGTTTTTTTAGCCAAATTTTGTGTTTTGCAATGGATTCTGGGTAACAGAACCTGGTCCGAGCCACACAAGTCACCCCATCTTGGATTCCCCTAGGTCTCTAGTTTTCAGAAATGCACAGGTTTGGTAGGTTTCCCTAGGTGGCGGCTGAGCTACAAGCCAAAATCTACAGGTAGGCACTTTGCAAAAAACACCTCTGTTTTCCTTCAAAAATTTGGATGTGTCCACGTTGCGCTTTGGGGCATTTTCTGTCACGGGCGCTAGGCCTACCCACACAAGTGAGGTATAATTTTTATCGGGAGACGTGGGGGAACGCTGGGTGGAAGGAAATTCGTGGCTCCTCTCAGATTCCAGAACTTTCTGCCACAGAAATGTGAGGAACATGTGTTTTTTTAGCCAAATTTTGAGGTTTGCAATGGATTCTGGGTAACAGAACCTGGTCTGAGCCACACAAGTCACCCCATCTTGGATTCCCCTAGGTCTCTAGTTTTCAGAAATGCATAGGTTTGGTAGGTTTCCCTAGGTGGCGGCTGAGCTACAAGCCAAAATCTACAGGTAGGTACTTTGCAAAAAACACCTCTGTTTTCCTTCAAAAATTTGGATGTGTCCACGTTGCGCTTTGGGGCGTTTTCTGTCGCGGGCGCTAGGCCTACCCACACAAGTGAGGTATCATTTTTATCGGGAGACGTGGGGGAACGCTGCGTGGAAGGAAATATGTGGCTCCTCTCAGATTCCAGAACTTTCTGCCACAGAAATGTGAGGAACATGTGTTTTTTTAGCCAAATTTTGAGGTTTGCAATGGATTCTGGGTAACAGAACCTGGTCCGAGCCACACAAGTCACCCCATCTTGGATTCCCCTAGGTCTCTAGTTTTCAGAAATGCACAGGTTTGGTATGTTTCCCTAGGTGGCGGCTGAGCTACAGGCCAAAATCTACAGGTAGGCACTTTGCAAAAAACACCTCTGTTTTCCTTCAAAAATTTGGCTGTGTCCACGTTGCGCTTTGGGGCGTATCCTGTCGCGGGCGCCAAGCCTACCCACACAAGTGAGGTATCATTTTTATCGGGAGACGTGGGGGAACGCTGGGTGGAAGGAAATTTGTGGCTCCTCTCAGATTCCAGAACTTTCTGCCACCGAAATGTGAGGAACATGTGTGTTTTTTTTAGCCAAATTTTGAGTTTTGCAATGGATTCTGGGTAACAGAACCTGGTCCGAGCCACACAAGTCACCCCATCTTGGATTCCCCTAGGTCTCTAGTTTTCAGAAATGCACAGGTTTGGTAGGTTTCCCTAGGTGGCGGCTGAGCTACAAGCCAAAATCTACAGGTAGGCACTTTGCAAAAAACACCTCTGTTTTCCTTCAAAAATTTGGATGTGTCCACGTTGCGCTTTGGGGCGTTTTCTGTCACGGGCGCTAGGCCTACCCACACATGTGAGGTATCATTTTTATCGGGAGACGTGGGGGAACGCTGGGTGGAAGGAAATTTGTGGCTCCTCTCAGATTCCAGAACTTTCTGCCACAGAAATGTGAGGAACATGTGTTTTTTTAGCCAAATTTTGAGGTTTGCATAGGATTCTGGGTAACAGAACCTGGTCCGAGCCACACAAGTCACCCCATCTTGGATTCCCCTAGGTCTCTAGTTTTCAGAAATGCACAGGTTTGGTAGGTTTCCCTAGGTGGCGGCTGAGCTACAAGCCAAAATCTACAGGAAGGTACTTTGCAAAAAACACCTCTGTTTTCCTTCAAAAATTTGGATGTGTCCACGTTGCGCTTTGGGGCGTTTTCTGTCGCGGGCGCTAGGCCTACCCACACAAGTGAGGTATCATTTTTATCGGGAGACGTGAGGGAACGCCGGGTAAAAGGAAATTTGTGGTTCCTCTCAGATTCCAGAACTTTCTGCCACCGAAATGTGAGGAACATGTGTGTATTTTTTAGCAAAATTTTGAGTTTTGCAATGGATTCTGGGTAACAGAACCTGGTCCGAGCCACACAAGTCACCCCATCTTGCATTCCCCTAGGTCTCTAGTTTTCAGAAATGCACAGGTTTGGTAGGTTTCCCTAGGTGGCGGCTGAGCTACAAGCCAAAATCTACAGGTAGGCACTTTGCAAAAAACACCTCTGTTTTCCTTCAAAAATTTGGATGTGTCCACGTTGCGCTTTGGGGCGTTTCCTGTTGCGGGCGCTAGGCCTACCCACACAAGTGAGGTATCATTTTCATCGGGAGACGTGGGGGAACGCTGGGTGGAAGGAAATTTGTGGCTCCTCTCAGATTCCAGAACTTTCTGCCACCGAAATGTGAGGAACATGTGTTTTTTTAGCCAAATTTTGAGGTTTGCAATGGATTCTGGGTAACAGAACCTGGTCCGAGCCACACAAGTCACCCCATCTTGGATTCCCCTAGGTCTCTAGTTTTCAGAAATGCACAGGTTGGGTAGGTTTCCCTAGGTGGCGGCTGAGCTACAGGCCAAAATCTACACGTAGGCATTTTGCAAAAAACACCTCTGTTTTCCTTCAAAAATTTGGCTGTGTCCACGTTGCGCTTTGGGGCGTTTCCTGTCGCGGGCGCTAGGCCTACCCACACAAGTGAGGTATCATTTTTATCGGGAGACGTGGGGGAACGCTGGGTGGAAGGAAATTCGTGGCTCCTCTCAGATTCCAGAACTTTCTGCCACAGAAATGTGAGGAACATGTGTTTTTTTAGCCAAATTTTGAGGTTTGCAATGGATTCTGGGTAACAGAACCTGGTCCGAGCCACACAAGTCACCCCATCTTGGATTCCCCTAGGTCTCTAGTTTTCAGAAATGCACAGGTTTGGTAGGTTTCCCTAGGTGGCGGCTGAGCTACAGTCCAAAATCTACAGGTAGGCACTTTGCCAAAAACACCTCTGTTTTCCTTCAAAAATGTGGCTGTGTCCACGTTGCGCTTTGGGGCGTTTCCTGTCGCGGGCGCTAGGCCTACCCACACAAGTGAGGTATCATTTTTATCGGGAGACGTGGGGGAACGCTGGGTGAAAGAAAATTTGTGGCTCCTCCCAGATTCCAGAACTTTCTGCCACCGAAATGTGAGGAACATGTGTTTTTTTAGCCAAATTTTGAGCTTTGCAATGGATTCTGGGTAACAGAACCTGGTCCGAGCCACACAAGTCACCCCATCTTGGATTCCCCTTGGTATCTAGTTTTCAGAAATGCACAGGTTTGGTAGGTCTCCCTAGGTGGCGGCTGAGCTACAAGCCAAAATCTACAGGTAGGTACTTTGCAAAAAACACCTCTGTTTTCCTTCAAAAATTTGGCTGTGTCCACGTTGCGCTTTGGGGCGTTATCTGTCGCGGGCGCTAGGCCTACCCACACAAGTGAGATATCATTTTTATCGGGAGACGTGGGGGAACGCTGGGTGGAAGGAAATTCGTGGCTCCTCTCAGATTCCAGAACTTTCTGCCACAGAAATGTGAGGAACATGTGTTTTTTTAGCCAAATTTTTAGGTTTGCAATGGATTCTGGGTAACAGAACCTGGTCCGAGCCACACAAGTCACCCCATCTTGGATTCCCCTAGGTCTCTAGTTTTTAGAAATGCACAGGTTTGGTAGGTTTCCCTAGCTGGCGGCTGAGCTACAGTCCCAAATCTACAGGTAGGCACTTTGCAAAAAACACCTCTGTTTTCCTTCAAAAATGTGGCTGTGTCCACGTTGCGCTTTGGGGCGTTTCCTGTCGCGGGCGCTAGGCCTACCCACACAAGTGAGGTATCATTTTTATCGGGAGACGTGAGGGAACGCTGGGTGAAAGGAAATTTGTGGCTCCTCTCAGATTCCAGAACTTTCTGCCACCGAAATGTGAGGAACATGTGTGGTTTTTTTAGCCAAATTTTGTGTTTTGCAATGGATTCTGGGTAACAGAACCTGGTCCGAGCCACACAAGTCACCCCATCTTGGATTCCCCTAGGTCTCTAGTTTTCAGAAATGCACAGGTTTGGTAGGTTTCCCTAGGTGGCGGCTGAGCTACAAGCCAAAATCTACAGGTAGGCACTTTGCAAAAAACACCTCTGTTTTCCTTCAAAAATTTGGATGTGTCCACGTTGCGCTTTGGGGCATTTTCTGTCACGGGCGCTAGGCCTACCCACACAAGTGAGGTATAATTTTTATCGGGAGACGTGGGGGAACGCTGGGTGGAAGGAAATTTGTGGCTCCTCTCAGATTCCAGAACTTTCTGCCACAGAAATGTGAGGAACATGTGTTTTTTTAGCCAAATTTTGAGGTTTGCAATGGATTCTGGGTAACAGAACCTGGTCCGAGCCACACAAGTCACCCCATCTTGGATTCCCCTAGGTCTCTAGTTTTCAGAAATGCACAGGTTTGGTAGGTTTCCCTAGGTGGCGGCTGAGCTACAGGCCAAAATCTACAGGTAGGCACTTTGCAAAAAACACCTCTATTTTCCTTCAAAAATTTGGCTGTGTCCACGTTGCGCTTTGGGGCGTTTTCTGTCGCGGGCGCTAGGCCTACCCACACAAGTGAGGTATCATTTTTATCGGGAGACGTGGGGGAACGCTGGGTGGAAGGAAATACGTGGCTCCTCTCAGATTCCAGAACTTTCTGCCACAGAAATGTGAGGAACATGTGTTTTTTTAGCCAAATTTTGAGGTTTGCAATGGATTCTGGGTAACAGAACCTGGTCTGAGCCACACAAGTCACCCCATCTTGGATTCCCCTAGGTCTCTAGTTTTCAGAAATGCATAGGTTTGGTAGGTTTCCCTAGGTGGCGGCTGAGCTACAAGCCAAAATCTACAGGTAGGTACTTTGCAAAAAACACCTCTGTTTTACTTCAAAAAATTGGATGTGTCCACGTTGCGCTTTGGGGCGTTTTCTGTCGCGGGCGCTAGGCCTACCCACACAAGTGAGGTATCATTTTTATCGGGAGACGTGGGGGAACGCTGCGTGGAAGGAAATATGTGGCTCCTCTCAGATTCCAGAACTTTCTGCCACAGAAATGTGAGGAACATGTGTTTTTTTAGCCAATGTTTGAGGTTTGCAATGGATTCTGGGTAACAGAACCTGGTCCGAGCCACACAAGTCACCCCATCTTGGATTCCCCTAGGTCTCTAGTTTTCAGAAATGCACAGGTTTGGTAGGTTTCCCTAGGTGGCGGCTGAGCTACAGGCCAAAATCTACAGGTAGGCACTTTGCAAAAAACACCTCTGTTTTCCTTCAAAAATTTGGCTGTGTCCACGTTGCGCTTTGGGGCGTATCCTGTCGCGGGCGCCAGGCCTACCCACACAAGTGAGGTATCATTTTTATCGGGAGACGTGGGGGAACGCTGGGTGGAAGGAAATTTGTGGCTCCTCTCAGATTCCAGAACTTTCTGCCACCGAAATGTGAGGAACATGTGTGTTTTTTTTAGCCAAATTTTGAGTTTTGCAATGGATTCTGGGTAACAGAACCTGGTCCGAGCCACACAAGTCACCCCATCTTGGATTCCCCTAGGTCTCTAGTTTTCAGAAATGCACAGGTTTGGTAGGTTTCCCTAGGTGGCGGCTGAGCTACAAGCCAAAATCTACAGGTAGGCACTTTGCAAAAAACACCTCTGTTTTCCTTCAAAAATTTGGATGTGTCCACGTTGCGCTTTGGGGCGTTTTCTGTCACGGGCGCTAGGCCTACCCACACATGTGAGGTATCATTTTTATCGGGAGACGTGGGGGAACGCTGGGTGGAAGGAAATTTGTGGCTCCTCTCAGATTCCAGAACTTTCTGCCACAGAAATGTGAGGAACATGTGTTTTTTTAGCCAAATTTTGAGGTTTGCAAAGGATTCTGGGTAACAGAACCTGGTCCGAGCCACACAAGTCACCCCATCTTGGATTCCCCTAGGTCTCTAGTTTTCAGAAATGCACAGGTTTGGTAGGTTTCCCTAGGTGGCGGCTGAGCTACAAGCCAAAATCTACAGGAAGGTACTTTGCAAAAAACACCTCTGTTTTCCTTCAAAAATTTGGATGTGTCCACGTTGCGCTTTGGGGCGTTTTCTGTCGCGGGCGCTAGGCCTACCCACACAAGTGAGGTATCATTTTTATCGGGAGACGTGGGGGAACGCTGGGTGGAAGGAAATTCGTGGCTCCTCTCAGATTCCAGAACTTTCTGCCACAGAAATGTGAGGAACATGTGTTTTTTTAGCCAAATTTTGAGGTTTGCAATGGATTCTGGATAACAGAACCTGGTCCGAGCCACACAAGTCACCCCATCTTGGATTCCCCTAGGTCTCTAGTTTTTAGAAATGCACAGGTTTGGTAGGTTTCCCTAGCTGGCGGCTGAGCTACAGTCCCAAATCTACAGGTAGGCACTTTGCAAAAAACACCTCTGTTTTCCTTCAAAAATGTGGCTGTGTCCACGTTGCGCTTTGGGGCGTTTCCTGTCGCGGGCGCTAGGCCTACCCACACAAGTGAGGTATCATTTTTATCGGGAGACGTGAGGGAACGCTGGGTGAAAGGAAATTTGTGGCTCCTCTCAGATTCCAGAACTTTCTGCCACCGAAATGTGAGGAACATGTGTGTTTTTTTTAGCCAAATTTTGTGTTTTGCAATGGATTCTGGGTAACAGAACCTGGTCCGAGCCACACAAGTCACCCCATCTTGGATTCCCCTAGTTCTCTAGTTTTCAGAAATGCACAGGTTTGGTAGGTTTCCCTAGGTGGCGGCTGAGCTACAAGCCAAAATCTACAGGTAGGCACTTTGCAAAAAACACCTCTGTTTTCCTTCAAAAATTTGGATGTGTCCACGTTGCGCTTTGGGGCATTTTCTGTCACGGGCGCTAGGCCTACCCACACAAGTGAGGTACAATTTTTATCGGGAGACGTGGGGGAACGCTGGGTGGAAGGAAATTTGTGGCTCCTCTCAGATTCCAGAACTTTCTGCCACAGAAATGTGAGGAACATGTGTGTTTTTTTTAGCCAAATTTTGAGTTTTGCAATGGATTCTGGGTAACAGAACCTGGTCCGAGCCACACAAGTCACCCCATCTTGGATTCCCCTAGGTCTCTAGTTTTCAGAAATGCACAGGTTTGGTAGGTTTCCCTAGGTGGCGGCTGAGCTACAAGCCAAAATCTACAGGTAGGCACTTTGCAAAAAACACCTCTGTTTTCCTTCAAAAATTTGGATGTGTCCACGTTGCGCTTTGGGGCGTTTTCTGTCACGGGCGCTAGGCCTACCCACACATGTGAGGTATCATTTTTATCGGGAGACGTGGGGGAACGCTGGGTGGAAGGAAATTTGTGGCTCCTCTCAGATTCCAGAACTTTCTGCCACAGAAATGTGAGGAACATGTGTTTTTTTAGCCAAATTTTGAGGTTTGCATAGGATTCTGGGTAACAGAACCTGGTCCGAGCCACACAAGTCACCCCATCTTGGATTCCCCTAGGTCTCTAGTTTTCAGAAATGCACAGGTTTGGTAGGTTTCCCTAGGTGGCGGCTGAGCTACAAGCCAAAATCTACAGGAAGGTACTTTGCAAAAAACACCTCTGTTTTCCTTCAAAAATTTGGATGTGTCCACGTTGCGCTTTGGGGCGTTTTCTGTCGCGGGCGCTAGGCCTACCCACACAAGTGAGGTATCATTTTTATCGGGAGACGTGAGGGAACGCCGGGTGAAAGGAAATTTGTGGTTCCTCTCAGATTCCAGAACTTTCTGCCACCGAAATGTGAGGAACATGTGTGTTTTTTTTAGCAAAATTTTGAGTTTTGCAATGGATTCTGGGTAACAGAACCTGGTCCGAGCCACACAAGTCACCCCATCTTGCATTCCCCTAGGTCTCTAGTTTTCAGAAATGCACAGGTTTGGTAGGTTTCCCTAGGTGGCGGCTGAGCTACAAGCCAAAATCTACAGGTAGGCACTTTGCAAAAAACACCTCTGTTTTCCTTCAAAAATTTGGATGTGTCCACGTTGCGCTTTGGGGCGTTTTCTGTCGCGGGCGCTAGGCCTACCCACACAAGTGAGGTATCATTTTCATCGGGAGACGTGGGGGAACGCTGGGTGGAAGGAAATATGTGGCTCCTCTCAGATTCCAGAACTTTCTGCCACAGAAATGGGAGGAACATGTGTTTTTTTAGCCAAATTTTGAGGTTTGCAATGGATTCTGGGTAACAGAACCTGGTCTGAGCCCCACAAGTCACCCCATCTTGGATTCCCCTAGGTCTCTAGTTTTCAGAAATGCACAGGTTTGGTAGGTTTCCCTAGGTGGCGGCTGAGCTACAGGCCAAAATCTACACGTAGGCACTTTGCAAAAAACACCTCTGTTTTCCTTCAAAAATTTGGCTATGTCCACGTTGCGCTTTGGGGCGTTTCATGTCGCGGGCGCTAGGCCTACCCACACAAGTGAGGTATCATTTTTATCGGGAGACGTGGGGGAACGCTGGGTGGAAGGAAATTTGTTGCTCCTCTCAGATTCCAGAACTTTCTGCCACAGAAATGTGAGGAACATGTGTTTTTTTAGCCATATTTTGAGGTTTGCAATGGATTCTGGGTAACAGAACCTGGTCTGAGCCACACAAGTCACCCCATCTTGGATTCCCCTAGGTCTCTAGTTTTCAGAAATGCACAGGTTTGGTAGGTTTCCCTAGGTGGCGGCTGAGCTACAAGCCAAAATCTACAGGAAGGTACTTTGCAAAAAACACCTCTGTTTTCCTTCAAAAATTTGGATGTGTCCACGTTGCGCTTTGGGGCGTTTTCTGTCGCGGGCGCTAGGCCTACCCACACAAGTGAGGTATCATTTTTATCGGGAGACGTGGGGGAACGCTGGGTGGAAGGAAATTCGTGGCTCCTCTCAGATTCCAGAACTTTCTGCCACAGAAATGTGAGGAACATGTGTTTTTTTAGCCAAATTTTGAGGTTTGCAATGGATTCTGGATAACAGAACCTGGTCCGAGCCACACAAGTCACCCCATCTTGGATTCCCCTAGGTCTCTAGTTTTTAGAAATGCACAGGTTTGGTAGGTTTCCCTAGCTGGCGGCTGAGCTACAGTCCCAAATCTACAGGTAGGCACTTTGCAAAAAACACCTCTGTTTTCCTTCAAAAATGTGGCTGTGTCCACGTTGCGCTTTGGGGCGTTTCCTGTCGCGGGCGCTAGGCCTACCCACACAAGTGAGGTATCATTTTTATCGGGAGACGTGAGGGAACGCTGGGTGAAAGGAAATTTGTGGCTCCTCTCAGATTCCAGAACTTTCTGCCACCGAAATGTGAGGAACATGTGTGTTTTTTTTAGCCAAATTTTGTGTTTTGCAATGGATTCTGGGTAACAGAACCTGGTCCGAGCCACACAAGTCACCCCATCTTGGATTCCCCTAGGTCTCTAGTTTTCAGAAATGCACAGGTTTGGTAGGTTTCCCTAGGTGGCGGCTGAGCTACAAGCCAAAATCTACAGGTAGGCACTTTGCAAAAAACACCTCTGTTTTCCTTCAAAAATTTGGATGTGTCCACGTTGCGCTTTGGGGCATTTTCTGTCACGGGCGCTAGGCCTACCCACACAAGTGAGGTATAATTTTTATCGGGAGACGTGGGGGAACGCTGGGTGGAAGGAAATTTGTGGCTCCTCTCAGATTCCAGAACTTTCTGCCACAGAAATGTGAGGAACATGTGTTTTTTTAGCCAAATTTTGAGGTTTGCAATGGATTCTGGGTAACAGAACCTGGTCCGAGCCACACAAGTCACCCCATCTTGGATTCCCCTAGGTCTCTAGTTTTCAGAAATGCACAGGTTTGGTAGGTTTCCCTAGGTGGCGGCTGAGCTACAGGCCAAAATCTACAGGTAGGCACTTTGCAAAAAACACCTCTATTTTCCTTCAAAAATTTGGCTGTGTCCACGTTGCGCTTTGGGGCGTTTTCTGTCGCGGGCGCTAGGCCTACCCACACAAGTGAGGTATCATTTTTATCGAGAGACGTGGGGGAACGCTGGGTGGAAGGAAATTCGTGGCTCCTCTCAGATTCCAGAACTTTCTGCCACAGAAATGTGAGGAACATGTGTTTTTTTAGCCAAATTTTGAGGTTTGCAATGGATTCTGGGTAACAGAACCTGGTCTGAGCCACACAAGTCACCCCATCTTGGATTCCCCTAGGTCTCTAGTTTTCAGAAATGCATAGGTTTGGTAGGTTTCCCTAGGTGGCGGCTGAGCTACAAGCCAAAATCTACAGGTAGGTACTTTGCAAAAAACACCTCTGTTTTCCTTCAAAAATTTGGATGTGTCCACGTTGCGCTTTGGGGCGTTTTCTGTCGCGGGCGCTAGGCCTACCCACACAAGTGAGGTATCATTTTTATCGGGAGACGTGGGGGAACGCTGCGTGGAAGGAAATATGTGGCTCCTCTCAGATTCCAGAACTTTCTGCCACAGAAATGTGAGGAACATGTGTTTTTTTAGCCAAATTTTGAGGTTTGCAATGGATTCTGGGTAACAGAACCTGGTCCGAGCCACACAAGTCACCCCATCTTGGATTCCCCTAGGTCTCTAGTTTTCAGAAATGCACAGGTTTGGTATGTTTCCCTAGGTGGCGGCTGAGCTACAGGCCAAAATCTACAGGTAGGCACTTTGCAAAAAACTCCTCTGTTTTCCTTCAAAAATTTGGCTGTGTCCACGTTGCGCTTTGGGGCGTATCCTGTCGCGGGCGCCAAGCCTACCCACACAAGTGAGGTATCATTTTTATCGGGAGACGTGGGGGAACGCTGGGTGGAAGGAAATTTGTGGCTCCTCTCAGATTCCAGAACTTTCTGCCACCGAAATGTGAGGAACATGTGTGTTTTTTTTAGCCAAATTTTGAGTTTTGCAATGGATTCTGGGTAACAGAACCTGGTCCGAGCCACACAAGTCACCCCATCTTGGATTCCCCTAGGTCTCTAGTTTTCAGAAATGCACAGGTTTGGTAGGTTTCCCTAGGTGGCGGCTGAGCTACAAGCCAAAATCTACAGGTAGGCACTTTGCAAAAAACACCTCTGTTTTCCTTCAAAAATTTGGATGTGTCCACGTTGCGCTTTGGGGCGTTTTCTGTCACGGGCGCTAGGCCTACCCACACATGTGAGGTATCATTTTTATCGGGAGACGTGGGGGAACGCTGGGTGGAAGGAAATTTGTGGCTCCTCTCAGATTCCAGAACTTTCTGCCACAGAAATGTGAGGAACATGTGTTTTTTTAGCCAAATTTTGAGGTTTGCATAGGATTCTGGGTAACAGAACCTGGTCCGAGCCACACAAGTCACCCCATCTTGGATTCCCCTAGGTCTCTAGTTTTCAGAAATGCACAGGTTTGGTAGGTTTCCCTAGGTGGCGGCTGAGCTACAAGCCAAAATCTACAGGAAGGTACTTTGCAAAAAACACCTCTGTTTTCCTTCAAAAATTTGGATGTGTCCACGTTGCGCTTTGGGGCGTTTTCTGTCGCGGGCGCTAGGCCTACCCACACAAGTGAGGTATCATTTTTATCGGGAGACGTGAGGGAACGCCGGGTAAAAGGAAATTTGTGGTTCCTCTCAGATTCCAGAACTTTCTGCCACCGAAATGTGAGGAACATGTGTGTATTTTTTAGCAAAATTTTGAGTTTTGCAATGGATTCTGGGTAACAGAACCTGGTCCGAGCCACACAAGTCACCCCATCTTGCATTCCCCTAGGTCTCTAGTTTTCAGAAATGCACAGGTTTGGTAGGTTTCCCTAGGTGGCGGCTGAGCTACAAGCCAAAATCTACAGGTAGGCACTTTGCAAAAAACACCTCTGTTTTCCTTCAAAAATTTGGATGTGTCCACGTTGCGCTTTGGGGCGTTTCCTGTTGCGGGCGCTAGGCCTACCCACACAAGTGAGGTATCATTTTCATCGGGAGACGTGGGGGAACGCTGGGTGGAAGGAAATTTGTGGCTCCTCTCAGATTCCAGAACTTTCTGCCACCGAAATGTGAGGAACATGTGTTTTTTTAGCCAAATTTTGAGGTTTGCAATGGATTCTGGGTAACAGAACCTGGTCCGAGCCACACAAGTCACCCCATCTTGGATTCCCCTAGGTCTCTAGTTTTCAGAAATGCACAGGTTGGGTAGGTTTCCCTAGGTGGCGGCTGAGCTACAGGCCAAAATCTACACGTAGGCATTTTGCAAAAAACACCTCTGTTTTCCTTCAAAAATTTGGCTGTGTCCACGTTGCGCTTTGGGGCGTTTCCTGTCGCGGGCGCTAGGCCTACCCACACAAGTGAGGTATCATTTTTATCGGGAGACGTGGGGGAACGCTGGGTGGAAGGAAATTCGTGGCTCCTCTCAGATTCCAGAACTTTCTGCCACAGAAATGTGAGGAACATGTGTTTTTTTAGCCAAATTTTGAGGTTTGCAATGGATTCTGGGTAACAGAACCTGGTCCGAGCCACACAAGTCACCCCATCTTGGATTCCCCTAGGTCTCTAGTTTTCAGAAATGCACAGGTTTGGTAGGTTTCCCTAGGTGGCGGCTGAGCTACAGTCCAAAATCTACAGGTAGGCACTTTGCCAAAAACACCTCTGTTTTCCTTCAAAAATGTGGCTGTGTCCACGTTGCGCTTTGGGGCGTTTCCTGTCGCGGGCGCTAGGCCTACCCACACAAGTGAGGTATCATTTTTATCGGGAGACGTGGGGGAACGCTGGGTGAAAGAAAATTTGTGGCTCCTCCCAGATTCCAGAACTTTCTGCCACCGAAATGTGAGGAACATGTGTTTTTTTAGCCAAATTTTGAGCTTTGCAATGGATTCTGGGTAACAGAACCTGGTCCGAGCCACACAAGTCACCCCATCTTGGATTCCCCTTGGTATCTAGTTTTCAGAAATGCACAGGTTTGGTAGGTCTCCCTAGGTGGCGGCTGAGCTACAAGCCAAAATCTACAGGTAGGTACTTTGCAAAAAACACCTCTGTTTTCCTTCAAAAATTTGGCTGTGTCCACGTTGCGCTTTGGGGCGTTATCTGTCGCGGGCGCTAGGCCTACCCACACAAGTGAGATATCATTTTTATCGGGAGACGTGGGGGAACGCTGGGTGGAAGGAAATTCGTGGCTCCTCTCAGATTCCAGAACTTTCTGCCACAGAAATGTGAGGAACATGTGTTTTTTTAGCCAAATTTTTAGGTTTGCAATGGATTCTGGGTAACAGAACCTGGTCCGAGCCACACAAGTCACCCCATCTTGGATTCCCCTAGGTCTCTAGTTTTTAGAAATGCACAGGTTTGGTAGGTTTCCCTAGCTGGCGGCTGAGCTACAGTCCCAAATCTACAGGTAGGCACTTTGCAAAAAACACCTCTGTTTTCCTTCAAAAATGTGGCTGTGTCCACGTTGCGCTTTGGGGCGTTTCCTGTCGCGGGCGCTAGGCCTACCCACACAAGTGAGGTATCATTTTTATCGGGAGACGTGAGGGAACGCTGGGTGAAAGGAAATTTGTGGCTCCTCTCAGATTCCAGAACTTTCTGCCACCGAAATGTGAGGAACATGTGTGGTTTTTTTAGCCAAATTTTGTGTTTTGCAATGGATTCTGGGTAACAGAACCTGGTCCGAGCCACACAAGTCACCCCATCTTGGATTCCCCTAGGTCTCTAGTTTTCAGAAATGCACAGGTTTGGTAGGTTTCCCTAGGTGGCGGCTGAGCTACAAGCCAAAATCTACAGGTAGGCACTTTGCAAAAAACACCTCTGTTTTCCTTCAAAAATTTGGATGTGTCCACGTTGCGCTTTGGGGCATTTTCTGTCACGGGCGCTAGGCCTACCCACACAAGTGAGGTATAATTTTTATCGGGAGACGTGGGGGAACGCTGGGTGGAAGGAAATTTGTGGCTCCTCTCAGATTCCAGAACTTTCTGCCACAGAAATGTGAGGAACATGTGTTTTTTTAGCCAAATTTTGAGGTTTGCAATGGATTCTGGGTAACAGAACCTGGTCCGAGCCACACAAGTCACCCCATCTTGGATTCCCCTAGGTCTCTAGTTTTCAGAAATGCACAGGTTTGGTAGGTTTCCCTAGGTGGCGGCTGAGCTACAGGCCAAAATCTACAGGTAGGCACTTTGCAAAAAACACCTCTATTTTCCTTCAAAAATTTGGCTGTGTCCACGTTGCGCTTTGGGGCGTTTTCTGTCGCGGGCGCTAGGCCTACCCACACAAGTGAGGTATCATTTTTATCGGGAGACGTGGGGGAACGCTGGGTGGAAGGAAATACGTGGCTCCTCTCAGATTCCAGAACTTTCTGCCACAGAAATGTGAGGAACATGTGTTTTTTTAGCCAAATTTTGAGGTTTGCAATGGATTCTGGGTAACAGAACCTGGTCTGAGCCACACAAGTCACCCCATCTTGGATTCCCCTAGGTCTCTAGTTTTCAGAAATGCATAGGTTTGGTAGGTTTCCCTAGGTGGCGGCTGAGCTACAAGCCAAAATCTACAGGTAGGTACTTTGCAAAAAACACCTCTGTTTTACTTCAAAAATTTGGATGTGTCCACGTTGCGCTTTGGGGCGTTTTCTGTCGCGGGCGCTAGGCCTACCCACACAAGTGAGGTATCATTTTTATCGGGAGACGTGGGGGAACGCTGCGTGGAAGGAAATATGTGGCTCCTCTCAGATTCCAGAACTTTCTGCCACAGAAATGTGAGGAACATGTGTTTTTTTAGCCAATGTTTGAGGTTTGCAATGGATTCTGGGTAACAGAACCTGGTCCGAGCCACACAAGTCACCCCATCTTGGATTCCCCTAGGTCTCTAGTTTTCAGAAATGCACAGGTTTGGTAGGTTTCCCTAGGTGGCGGCTGAGCTACAGGCCAAAATCTACAGGTAGGCACTTTGCAAAAAACACCTCTGTTTTCCTTCAAAAATTTGGCTGTGTCCACGTTGCGCTTTGGGGCGTATCCTGTCGCGGGCGCCAGGCCTACCCACACAAGTGAGGTATCATTTTTATCGGGAGACGTGGGGGAACGCTGGGTGGAAGGAAATTTGTGGCTCCTCTCAGATTCCAGAACTTTCTGCCACCGAAATGTGAGGAACATGTGTGTTTTTTTTAGCCAAATTTTGAGTTTTGCAATGGATTCTGGGTAACAGAACCTGGTCCGAGCCACACAAGTCACCCCATCTTGGATTCCCCTAGGTCTCTAGTTTTCAGAAATGCACAGGTTTGGTAGGTTTCCCTAGGTGGCGGCTGAGCTACAAGCCAAAATCTACAGGTAGGCACTTTGCAAAAAACACCTCTGTTTTCCTTCAAAAATTTGGATGTGTCCACGTTGCGCTTTGGGGCGTTTTCTGTCACGGGCGCTAGGCCTACCCACACATGTGAGGTATCATTTTTATCGGGAGACGTGGGGGAACGCTGGGTGGAAGGAAATTTGTGGCTCCTCTCAGATTCCAGAACTTTCTGCCACAGAAATGTGAGGAACATGTGTTTTTTTAGCCAAATTTTGAGGTTTGCAAAGGATTCTGGGTAACAGAACCTGGTCCGAGCCACACAAGTCACCCCATCTTGGATTCCCCTAGGTCTCTAGTTTTCAGAAATGCACAGGTTTGGTAGGTTTCCCTAGGTGGCGGCTGAGCTACAAGCCAAAATCTACAGGAAGGTACTTTGCAAAAAACACCTCTGTTTTCCTTCAAAAATTTGGATGTGTCCACGTTGCGCTTTGGGGCGTTTTCTGTCGCGGGCGCTAGGCCTACCCACACAAGTGAGGTATCATTTTTATCGGGAGACGTGGGGGAACGCTGGGTGGAAGGAAATTCGTGGCTCCTCTCAGATTCCAGAACTTTCTGCCACAGAAATGTGAGGAACATGTGTTTTTTTAGCCAAATTTTGAGGTTTGCAATGGATTCTGGATAACAGAACCTGGTCCGAGCCACACAAGTCACCCCATCTTGGATTCCCCTAGGTCTCTAGTTTTTAGAAATGCACAGGTTTGGTAGGTTTCCCTAGCTGGCGGCTGAGCTACAGTCCCAAATCTACAGGTAGGCACTTTGCAAAAAACACCTCTGTTTTCCTTCAAAAATGTGGCTGTGTCCACGTTGCGCTTTGGGGCGTTTCCTGTCGCGGGCGCTAGGCCTACCCACACAAGTGAGGTATCATTTTTATCGGGAGACGTGAGGGAACGCTGGGTGAAAGGAAATTTGTGGCTCCTCTCAGATTCCAGAACTTTCTGCCACCGAAATGTGAGGAACATGTGTGTTTTTTTTAGCCAAATTTTGTGTTTTGCAATGGATTCTGGGTAACAGAACCTGGTCCGAGCCACACAAGTCACCCCATCTTGGATTCCCCTAGTTCTCTAGTTTTCAGAAATGCACAGGTTTGGTAGGTTTCCCTAGGTGGCGGCTGAGCTACAAGCCAAAATCTACAGGTAGGCACTTTGCAAAAAACACCTCTGTTTTCCTTCAAAAATTTGGATGTGTCCACGTTGCGCTTTGGGGCATTTTCTGTCACGGGCGCTAGGCCTACCCACACAAGTGAGGTACAATTTTTATCGGGAGACGTGGGGGAACGCTGGGTGGAAGGAAATTTGTGGCTCCTCTCAGATTCCAGAACTTTCTGCCACAGAAATGTGAGGAACATGTGTTTTTTTAGCCAAATTTTGAGGTTTGCAATGGATTCTGGGTAACAGAACCTGGTCCGAGCCACACAAGTCACCCCATCTTGGATTCCCCTAGGTCTCTAGTTTTCAGAAATGCACAGGTTTGGTAGGTTTCCCTAGGTGGCGGCTGAGCTACAGGCCAAAATCTACAGGTAGGCACTTTGCAAAAAACACCTCTATTTTCCTTCAAAAATTTGGCTGTGTCCACGTTGCGCTTTGGGGCGTTTTCTGTCGCGGGCGCTAGGCCTACCCACACAAGTGAGGTATCATTTTTATCGAGAGACGTGGGGGAACGCTGGGTGGAAGGAAATTCGTGGCTCCTCTCAGATTCCAGAACTTTCTGCCACAGAAATGTGAGGAACATGTGTTTTTTTAGCCAAATTTTGAGGTTTGCAATGGATTCTGGGTAACAGAACCTGGTCTGAGCCACACAAGTCACTCCATCTTGGATTCCCCTAGGTCTCTAGTTTTCAGAAATGCATAGGTTTGGTAGGTTTCCCTAGGTGGCGGCTGAGCTACAAGCCAAAATCTACAGGTAGGTACTTTGCAAAAAACACCTCTGTTTTCCTTCAAAAATTTGGATGTGTCCACATTGCGCTTTGGGGCGTTTTCTGTCGCGGGCGCTAGGCCTACCCACACAAGTGAGGTATCATTTTTATCGGGAGACGTGGGGGAACGCTGCGTGGAAGGAAATATGTGGCTCCTCTCAGATTCCAGAACTTTCTGCCACAGAAATGTGAGGAACATGTGTTTTTTTAGCCAAATTTTGAGGTTTGCAATGGATTCTGGGTAACAGAACCTGGTCCGAGCCACACAAGTCACCCCATCTTGGATTCCCCTAGGTCTCTAGTTTTCAGAAATGCACAGGTTTGGTAGGTTTCCCTAGGTGGCGGCTGAGCTACAGGCCAAAATCTACAGGTAGGCACTTTGCAAAAAACACCTCTGTTTTCCTTCAAAAATTTGGCTGTGTCCACGTTGCGCTTTGGGGCGTATCCTGTCGCGGGCGCCAGGCCTACCCACACAAGTGAGGTATCATTTTTATCGGGAGACGTGGGGGAACGCTGGGTGGAAGGAAATTTGTGGCTCCTCTCAGATTCCAGAACTTTCTGCCACCGAAATGTGAGGAACATGTGTGTTTTTTTTAGCCAAATTTTGAGTTTTGCAATGGATTCTGGGTAACAGAACCTGGTCCGAGCCACACAAGTCACCCCATCTTGGATTCCCCTAGGTCTCTAGTTTTCAGAAATGCACAGGTTTGGTAGGTTTCCCTAGGTGGCGGCTGAGCTACAAGCCAAAATCTACAGGTAGGCACTTTGCAAAAAACACCTCTGTTTTCCTTCAAAAATTTGGATGTGTCCACGTTGCGCTTTGGGGCGTTTTCTGTCACGGGCGCTAGGCCTACCCACACATGTGAGGTATCATTTTTATCGGGAGACGTGGGGGAACGCTGGGTGGAAGGAAATTTGTGGCTCCTCTCAGATTCCAGAACTTTCTGCCACAGAAATGTGAGGAACATGTGTTTTTTTAGCCAAATTTTGAGGTTTGCAAAGGATTCTGGGTAACAGAACCTGGTCCGAGCCACACAAGTCACCCCATCTTGGATTCCCCTAGGTCTCTAGTTTTCAGAAATGCACAGGTTTGGTAGGTTTCCCTAGGTGGCGGCTGAGCTACAAGCCAAAATCTACAGGAAGGTACTTTGCAAAAAACACCTCTGTTTTCCTTCAAAAATTTGGATGTGTCCACGTTGCGCTTTGGGGCGTTTTCTGTCGCGGGCGCTAGGCCTACCCACACAAGTGAGGTATCATTTTTATCGGGAGACGTGGGGGAACGCTGGGTGGAAGGAAATTCGTGGCTCCTCTCAGATTCCAGAACTTTCTGCCACAGAAATGTGAGGAACATGTGTTTTTTTAGCCAAATTTTGAGGTTTGCAATGGATTCTGGATAACAGAACCTGGTCCGAGCCACACAAGTCACCCCATCTTGGATTCCCCTAGGTCTCTAGTTTTTAGAAATGCACAGGTTTGGTAGGTTTCCCTAGCTGGCGGCTGAGCTACAGTCCCAAATCTACAGGTAGGCACTTTGCAAAAAACACCTCTGATTTCCTTCAAAAATGTGGCTGTGTCCACGTTGCTCTTTGGGGCGTTTCCTGTCGCGGGCGCTAGGCCTACCCACACAAGTGAGGTATCATTTTTATCGGGAGACGTGAGGGAACGCTGGGTGAAAGGAAATTTGTGGCTCCTCTCAGATTCCAGAACTTTCTGCCACCGAAATGTGAGGAACATGTGTGTTTTTTTTAGCCAAATTTTGTGTTTTGCAATGGATTCTGGGTAACAGAACCTGGTCCGAGCCACACAAGTCACCCCATCTTGGATTCCCCTAGGTCTCTAGTTTTCAGAAATGCACAGGTTTGGTAGGTTTCCCTAGGTGGCGGCTGAGCTACAAGCCAAAATCTACAGGTAGGCACTTTGCAAAAAACACCTCTGTTTTCCTTCAAAAATTTGGATGTGTCCACGTTGCGCTTTGGGGCATTTTCTGTCACGGGCGCTAGGCCTACCCACACAAGTGAGGTATAATTTTTATCGGGAGACGTGGGGGAAGGCTGGGTGGAAGGAAATTTGTGGCTCCTCTCAGATTCCAGAACTTTCTGCCACAGAAATGTGAGGAACATGTGTTTTTTTAGCCAAATTTTGAGGTTTGCAATGGATTCTGGGTAACAGAACCTGGTCCGAGCCACACAAGTCACCCCATCTTGGATTCCCCTAGGTCTCTAGTTTTCAGAAATGCACAGGTTTGGTAGGTTTCCCTAGGTGGCGGCTGAGCTACAGGCCAAAATCTACAGGTAGGCACTTTGCAAAAAACACCTCTATTTTCCTTCAAAAATTTGGCTGTGTCCACGTTGCGCTTTGGGGCGTTTTCTGTCGCGGGCGCTAGGCCTACCCACACAAGTGAGGTATCATTTTTATCGAGAGACGTGGGGGAACGCTGAGTGGAAGGAAATTCGTGGCTCCTCTCAGATTCCAGAACTTTCTGCCACAAAAATGTGAGGAACATGTGTTTTTTTAGCCAAATTTTGAGGTTTGCAATGGATTCTGGGTAACAGAACCTGGTCTGAGCCACACAAGTCACCCCATCTTGGATTCCCCTAGGTCTCTAGTTTTCAGAAATGCATAGGTTTGGTAGGTTTCCCTAGGTGGCGGCTGAGCTACAAGCCAAAATCTACAGGTAGGTACTTTGCAAAAAACACCTCTGTTTTCCTTCAAAAATTTGGATGTGTCCACGTTGCGCTTTGGGGCGTTTTCTGTCGCGGGCGCTAGGCCTACCCACACAAGTGAGGTATCATTTTTATCGGGAGACGTGGGGGAACGCTGCGTGGAAGGAAATATGTGGCTCCTCTCAGATTCCAGAACTTTCTGCCACAGAAATGTGAGGAACATGTGTTTTTTTAGCCAAATTTTGAGGTTTGCAATGGATTCTGGGTAACAGAACCTGGTCCGAGCCACACAAGTCACCCCATCTTGGATTCCCCTAGGTCTCTAGTTTTCAGAAATGCACAGGTTTGGTAGGTTTCCCTAGGTGGCGGCTGAGCTACAGGCCAAAATCTACAGGTAGGCACTTTGCAAAAAACACCTCTGTTTTCCTTCAAAAATTTGGCTGTGTCCACGTTGCGCTTTGGGGCGTATCCTGTCGCGGGCGCCAGGCCTACCCACACAAGTGAGGTATCATTTTTATCGGGAGACGTGGGGGAACGCTGGGTGGAAGGAAATTTGTGGCTCCTCTCAGATTCCAGAACTTTCTGCCACCGAAATGTGAGGAACATGTGTGTTTTTTTTAGCCAAATTTTGAGTTTTGCAATGGATTCTGGGTAACAGAACCTGGTCCGAGCCACACAAGTCACCCCATCTTGGATTCCCCTAGGTCTCTAGTTTTCAGAAATGCACAGGTTTGGTAGGTTTCCCTAGGTGGCGGCTGAGCTACAAGCCAAAATCTACAGGTAGGCACTTTGCAAAAAACACCTCTGTTTTCCTTCAAAAATGTGGATGTGTCCACGTTGCGCTTTGGGGCGTTTTCTGTCACGGGCGCTAGGCCTACCCACACATGTGAGGTATCATTTTTATCGGGAGACGTGGGGGAACGCTGGGTGGAAGGAAATTTGTGGCTCCTCTCAGATTCCAGAACTTTCTGCCACAGAAATGTGAGGAACATGTGTTTTTTTAGCCAAATTTTGAGGTTTGCAAAGGATTCTGGGTAACAGAACCTGGTCCGAGCCACACAAGTCACCCCATCTTGGATTCCCCTAGGTCTCTAGTTTTCAGAAATGCACAGGTTTGGTAGGTTTCCCTAGGTGGCGGCTGAGCTACAAGCCAAAATCTACAGGAAGGTACTTTGCAAAAAACACCTCTGTTTTCCTTCAAAAATTTGGATGTGTCCACGTTGCGCTTTGGGGCGTTTTCTGTCGCGGGCGCTAGGCCTACCCACACAAGTGAGGTATCATTTTTAACGGGAGACGTGGGGGAACGCTGGGTGGAAGGAAATTCGTGGCTCCTCTCAGATTCCAGAACTTTCTGCCACAGAAATGTGAGGAACATGTGTTTTTTTAGCCAAATTTTGAGGTTTGCAATGGATTCTGGATAACAGAACCTGGTCCGAGCCACACAAGTCACCCCATCTTGGATTCCCCTAGGTCTCTAGTTTTTAGAAATGCACAGGTTTGGTAGGTTTCCCTAGCTGGCGGCTGAGCTACAGTCCCAAATCTACAGGTAGGCACTTTGCAAAAAACACCTCTGATTTCCTTCAAAAATGTGGCTGTGTCCACGTTGCTCTTTGGGGCGTTTCCTGTCGCGGGCGCTAGGCCTACCCACACAAGTGAGGTATCATTTTTATCGGGAGACGTGAGGGAACGCTGGGTGAAAGGAAATTTGTGGCTCCTCTCAGATTCCAGAACTTTCTGCCACCGAAATGTGAGGAACATGTGTGTTTTTTTTAGCCAAATTTTGTGTTTTGCAATGGATTCTGGGTAACAGAACCTGGTCCGAGCCACACAAGTCACCCCATCTTGGATTCCCCTAGGTCTCTAGTTTTCAGAAATGCACAGGTTTGGTAGGTTTCCCTAGGTGGCGGCTGAGCTACAAGCCAAAATCTACAGGTAGGCACTTTGCAAAAAACACCTCTGTTTTCCTTCAAAAATTTGGATGTGTCCACGTTGCGCTTTGGGGCATTTTCTGTCACGGGCGCTAGGCCTACCCACACAAGTGAGGTATAATTTTTATCGGGAGACGTGGGGGAAGGCTGGGTGGAAGGAAATTTGTGGCTCCTCTCAGATTCCAGAACTTTCTGCCACAGAAATGTGAGGAACATGTGTTTTTTTAGCCAAATTTTGAGGTTTGCAATGGATTCTGGGTAACAGAACCTGGTCCGAGCCACACAAGTCACCCCATCTTGGATTCCCCTAGGTCTCTAGTTTTCAGAAATGCACAGGTTTGGTAGGTTTCCCTAGGTGGCGGCTGAGCTACAGGCCAAAATCTACAGGTAGGCACTTTGCAAAAAACACCTCTATTTTCCTTCAAAAATTTGGCTGTGTCCACGTTGCGCTTTGGGGCGTTTTCTGTCGCGGGCGCTAGGCCTACCCACACAAGTGAGGTATCATTTTTATCGAGAGACGTGGGGGAACGCTGAGTGGAAGGAAATTCGTGGCTCCTCTCAGATTCCAGAACTTTCTGCCACAAAAATGTGAGGAACATGTGTTTTTTTAGCCAAATTTTGAGGTTTGCAATGGATTCTGGGTAACAGAACCTGGTCTGAGCCACACAAGTCACCCCATCTTGGATTCCCCTAGGTCTCTAGTTTTCAGAAATGCATAGGTTTGGTAGGTTTCCCTAGGTGGCGGCTGAGCTACAAGCCAAAATCTACAGGTAGGTACTTTGCAAAAAACACCTCTGTTTTCCTTCAAAAATTTGGATGTGTCCACGTTGCGCTTTGGGGCGTTTTCTGTCGCGGGCGCTAGGCCTACCCACACAAGTGAGGTATCATTTTTATCGGGAGACGTGGGGGAACGCTGCGTGGAAGGAAATATGTGGCTCCTCTCAGATTCCAGAACTTTCTGCCACAGAAATGTGAGGAACATGTGTTTTTTTAGCCAAATTTTGAGGTTTGCAATGGATTCTGGGTAACAGAACCTGGTCCGAGCCACACAAGTCACCCCATCTTGGATTCCCCTAGGTCTCTAGTTTTCAGAAATGCACAGGTTTGGTAGGTTTCCCTAGGTGGCGGCTGAGCTACAGGCCAAAATCTACAGGTAGGCACTTTGCAAAAAACACCTCTATTTTCCTTCAAAAATTTGGCTGTGTCCACGTTGCGCTTTGGGGCGTTTTCTGTCGCGGGCGCTAGGCCTACCCACACAAGTGAGGTATCATTTTTATCGAGAGACGTGGGGGAACGCTGAGTGGAAGGAAATTCGTGGCTCCTCTCAGATTCCAGAACTTTCTGCCACAAAAATGTGAGGAACATGTGTTTTTTTAGCCAAATTTTGAGGTTTGCAATGGATTCTGGGTAACAGAACCTGGTCTGAGCCACACAAGTCACCCCATCTTGGATTCCCCTAGGTCTCTAGTTTTCAGAAATGCATAGGTTTGGTAGGTTTCCCTAGGTGGCGGCTGAGCTACAAGCCAAAATCTACAGGTAGGTACTTTGCAAAAAACACCTCTGTTTTCCTTCAAAAATTTGGATGTGTCCACGTTGCGCTTTGGGGCGTTTTCTGTCGCGGGCGCTAGGCCTACCCACACAAGTGAGGTATCATTTTTATCGGGAGACGTGGGGGAACGCTGCGTGGAAGGAAATATGTGGCTCCTCTCAGATTCCAGAACTTTCTGCCACAGAAATGTGAGGAACATGTGTTTTTTTAGCCAAATTTTGAGGTTTGCAATGGATTCTGGGTAACAGAACCTGGTCCGAGCCACACAAGTCACCCCATCTTGGATTCCCCTAGGTCTCTAGTTTTCAGAAATGCACAGGTTTGGTAGGTTTCCCTAGGTGGCGGCTGAGCTACAGGCCAAAATCTACAGGTAGGCACTTTGCAAAAAACACCTCTGTTTTCCTTCAAAAATTTGGCTGTGTCCACGTTGCGCTTTGGGGCGTATCCTGTCGCGGGCGCCAGGCCTACCCACACAAGTGAGGTATCATTTTTATCGGGAGACGTGGGGGAACGCTGGGTGGAAGGAAATTTGTGGCTCCTCTCAGATTCCAGAACTTTCTGCCACCGAAATGTGAGGAACATGTGTGTTTTTTTTAGCCAAATTTTGAGTTTTGCAATGGATTCTGGGTAACAGAACCTGGTCCGAGCCACACAAGTCACCCCATCTTGGATTCCCCTAGGTCTCTAGTTTTCAGAAATGCACAGGTTTGGTAGGTTTCCCTAGGTGGCGGCTGAGCTACAAGCCAAAATCTACAGGTAGGCACTTTGCAAAAAACACCTCTGTTTTCCTTCAAAAATTTGGATGTGTCCACGTTGCGCTTTGGGGCGTTTTCTGTCACGGGTGCTAGGCCTACCCACACATGTGAGGTATCATTTTTATCGGGAGACGTGGGGGAACGCTGGGTGGAAGGAAATTTGTGGCTCCTCTCAGATTCCAGAACTTTCTGCCACAGAAATGTGAGGAACATGTGTTTTTTTAGCCAAATTTTGAGGTTTGCAAAGGATTCTGGGTAACAGAACCTGGTCCGAGCCACACAAGTCACCCCATCTTGGATTCCCCTAGGTCTCTAGTTTTCAGAAATGCACAGGTTTGGTAGGTTTCCCTAGGTGGCGGCTGAGCTACAAGCCAAAATCTACAGGAAGGTACTTTGCAAAAAACACCTCTGTTTTCCTTCAAAAATTTGGATGTGTCCACGTTGCGCTTTGGGGCGTTTTCTGTCGCGGGCGCTAGGCCTACCCACACAAGTGAGGTATCATTTTTATCGGGAGACGTGGGGGAACGCTGGGTGGAAGGAAATTCGTGGCTCCTCTCAGATTCCAGAACTTTCTGCCACAGAAATGTGAGGAACATGTGTTTTTTTAGCCAAATTTTGAGGTTTGCAATGGATTCTGGATAACAGAACCTGGTCCGAGCCACACAAGTCACCCCATCTTGGATTCCCCTAGGTCTCTAGTTTTTAGAAATGCACAGGTTTGGTAGGTTTCCCTAGCTGGCGGCTGAGCTACAGTCCCAAATCTACAGGTAGGCACTTTGCAAAAAACACCTCTGTTTTCCTTCAAAAATGTGGCTGTGTCCACGTTGCGCTTTGGGGCGTTTCCTGTCGCGGGCGCTAGGCCTACCCACACAAGTGAGGTATCATTTTTATCGGAAGACGTGAGGGAACGCTGGGTGAAAGGAAATTTGTGGCTCCTCTCAGATTCCAGAACTTTCTGCCACCGAAATGTGAGGAACATGTGTGTTTTTTTTAGCCAAATTTTGTGTTTTGCAATGGATTCTGGGGAACAGAACCTGGTCCGAGCCACACAAGTCACCCCATCTTGGATTCCCCTAGGTCTCTAGTTTTCAGAAATGCACAGGTTTGGTAGGTTTCCCTAGGTGGCGGCTGAGCTACAAGCCAAAATCTACAGGTAGGCACTTTGCAAAAAACACCTCTGTTTTCCTTCAAAAATTTGGATGTGTCCACGTTGCGCTTTGGGGCATTTTCTGTCACGGGCGCTAGGCCTACCCACACAAGTGAGGTATAATTTTTATCGGGAGACGTGGGGGAACGCTGGGTGGAAGGAAATTTGTGGCTCCTCTCAGATTCCAGAACTTTCTGCCACAGAAATGTGAGGAACATGTGTTTTTTTAGCCAAATTTTGAGGTTTGCAATGGATTCTGGGTAACAGAACCTGGTCCGAGCCACACAAGTCACCCCATCTTGGATTCCCCTAGGTCTCTAGTTTTCAGAAATGCACAGGTTTGGTAGGTTTCCCTAGGTGGCGGCTGAGCTACAGGCCAAAATCTACAGGTAGGCACTTTGCAAAAAACACCTCTATTTTCCTTCAAAAATTTGGCTGTGTCCACGTTGCGCTTTGGGGCGTTTTCTGTCGCGGGCGCTAGGCCTACCCACACAAGTGAGGTATCATTTTTATCGAGAGACGTGGGGGAACGCTGGGTGGAAGGAAATTCGTGGCTCCTCTCAGATTCCAGAACTTTCTGCCACAGAAATGTGAGGAACATGTGTTTTTTTAGCCAAATTTTGAGGTTTGCAATGGATTCTGGGTAACAGAACCTGGTCTGAGCCACACAAGTCACCCCATCTTGGATTCCCCTAGGTCTCTAGTTTTCAGAAATGCATAGGTTTGGTAGGTTTCCCTAGGTGGCGGCTGAGCTACAAGCCAAAATCTACAGGTAGGTACTTTGCAAAAAACACCTCTGTTTTCCTTCAAAAATTTGGATGTGTCCACGTTGCGCTTTGGGGCGTTTTCTGTCGCGGGCGCTAGGCCTACCCACACAAGTGAGGTATCATTTTTATCGGGAGACGTGGGGGAACGCTGCGTGGAAGGAAATATGTGGCTCCTCTCAGATTCCAGAACTTTCTGCCACAGAAATGTGAGGAACATGTGTTTTTTTAGCCAAATTTTGAGGTTTGCAATGGATTCTGGGTAACAGAACCTGGTCCGAGCCACACAAGTCACCCCATCTTGGATTCCCCTAGGTCTCTAGTTTTCAGAAATGCACAGGTTTGGTAGGTTTCCCTAGGTGGCGGCTGAGCTACAGGCCAAAATCTACAGGTAGGCACTTTGCAAAAAACACCTCTGTTTTCCTTCAAAAATTTGGCTGTGTCCACGTTGCGCTTTGGGGCGTATCCTGTCGCGGGCGCCAGGCCTACCCACACAAGTGAGGTATCATTTTTATCGGGAGACGTGGGGGAACGCTGGGTGGAAGGAAATTTGTGGCTCCTCTCAGATTCCAGAACTTTCTGCCACCGAAATGTGAGGAACATGTGTGTTTTTTTTAGCCAAATTTTGAGTTTTGCAATGGATTCTAGGTAACAGAACCTGGTCCGAGCCACACAAGTCACCCCATCTTGGATTCCCCTAGGTCTCTAGTTTTCAGAAATGCACAGGTTTGGTAGGTTTCCCTAGGTGGCGGCTGAGCTACAAGCCAAAATCTACAGGTAGGCACTTTGCAAAAAACACCTCTGTTTTCCTTCAAAAATTTGGATGTGTCCACGTTGCGCTTTGGGGCGTTTTCTGTCACGGGCGCTAGGCCTACCCACACATGTGAGGTATCATTTTTATCGGGAGACGTGGGGGAACGCTGGGTGGAAGGAAATTTGTGGCTCCTCTCAGATTCCAGAACTTTCTGCCACAGAAATGTGAGGAACATGTGTTTTTTTAGCCAAATTTTGAGGTTTGCAAAGGATTCTGGGTAACAGAACCTGGTCCGAGCCACACAAGTCACCCCGTCTTGGATTCCCCTAGGTCTCTAGTTTTCAGAAATGCACAGGTTTGGTAGGTTTCCCTAGGTGGCGGCTGAGCTACAAGCCAAAATCTACAGGAAGGTACTTTGCAAAAAACACCTCTGTTTTCCTTCAAAAATTTGGATGTGTCCACGTTGCGCTTTGGGGCGTTTTCTGTCGCGGGCGCTAGGCCTACCCACACAAGTGAGGTATCATTTTTATCGGGAGACGTGGGGGAACGCTGGGTGGAAGGAAATTCGTGGCTCCTCTCAGATTCCAGAACTTTCTGCCACAGAAATGTGAGGAACATGTGTTTTTTTAGCCAAATTTTGAGGTTTGCAATGGATTCTGGATAACAGAACCTGGTCCGAGCCACACAAGTCACCCCATCTTGGATTCCCCTAGGTCTCTAGTTTTTAGAAATGCACAGGTTTGGTAGGTTTCCCTAGCTGGCGGCTGAGCTACAGTCCCAAATCTACAGGTAGGCACTTTGCAAAAAACACCTCTGTTTTCCTTCAAAAATGTGGCTGTGTCCACGTTGCGCTTTGGGGCGTTTCCTGTCGCGGGCGCTAGGCCTACCCACACAAGTGAGGTATCATTTTTATCGGGAGACGTGAGGGAACGCTGGGTGAAAGGAAATTTGTGGCTCCTCTCAGATTCCAGAACTTTCTGCCACCGAAATGTGAGGAACATGTGTGTTTTTTTTAGCCAAATTTTGTGTTTTGCAATGGATTCTGGGTAACAGAACCTGGTCCGAGCCACACAAGTCACCCCATCTTGGATTCCCCTAGGTCTCTAGTTTTCAGAAATGCACAGGTTTGGTAGGTTTCCCTAGGTGGCGGCTGAGCTACAAGCCAAAATCTACAGGTAGGCACTTTGCAAAAAACACCTCTGTTTTCCTTCAAAAATTTGGATGTGTCCACGTTGCGCTTTGGGGCATTTTCTGTCACGGGCGCTAGGCCTACCCACACAAGTGAGGTATAATTTTTATCGGGAGACGTGGGGGAACGCTGGGTGGAAGGAAATTTGTGGCTCCTCTCAGATTCCAGAACTTTCTGCCACAGAAATGTGAGGAACATGTGTTTTTTTAGCCAAATTTTGAGGTTTGCAATGGATTCTGGGTAACAGAACCTGGTCCGAGCCACACAAGTCACCCCATCTTGGATTCCCCTAGGTCTCTAGTTTTCAGAAATGCACAGGTTTGGTAGGTTTCCCTAGGTGGCGGCTGAGCTACAGGCCAAAATCTACAGGTAGGCACTTTTCAAAAAACACCTCTATTTTCCTTCAAAAATTTGGCTGTGTCCACGTTGCGCTTTGGGGCGTTTTCTGTCGCGGGCGCTAGGCCTACCCACACAAGTGAGGTATCATTTTTATCGGGAGACGTGGGGGAACGCTGGGTGGAAGGAAATTCGTGGCTCCTCTCAGATTCCAGAACTTTCTGCCACAGAAATGTGAGGAACATGTGTTTTTTTAGCCAAATTTTGAGGTTTGCAATGGATTCTGGGTAACAGAACCTGGTCTGAGCCACACAAGTCACCCCATCTTGGATTCCCCTAGGTCTCTAGTTTTCAGAAATGCATAGGTTTGGTAGGTTTCCCTAGGTGGCGGCTGAGCTACAAGCCAAAATCTACAGGTAGGTACTTTGCAAAAAACACCTCTGTTTTCCTTCAAAAATTTGGATGTGTCCACGTTGCGCTTTGGGGCGTTTTCTGTCGCGGGCGCTAGGCCTACCCACACAAGTGAGGTATCATTTTTATCGGGAGACGTGGGGGAACGCTGCGTGGAAGGAAATATGTGGCTCCTCTCAGATTCCAGAACTTTCTGCCACAGAAATGTGAGGAACATGTGTTTTTTTAGCCAAATTTTGAGGTTTGCAATGGATTCTGGGTAACAGAACCTGGTCCGAGCCACACAAGTCACCCCATCTTGGATTCCCCTAGGTCTCTAGTTTTCAGAAATGCACAGGTTTGGTAGGTTTCCCTAGGTGGCGGCTGAGCTACAGGCCAAAATCTACAGGTAGGCACTTTGCAAAAAACACCTCTGTTTTCCTTCAAAAATTTGGCTGTGTCCACGTTGCGCTTTGGGGCGTATCCTGTCGCGGGCGCCAGGCCTACCCACACAAGTGAGGTATCATTTTTATCGGGAGACGTGGGGGAACGCTGGGTGGAAGGAAATTTGTGGCTCCTCTCAGATTCCAGAACTTTCTGCCACCGAAATGTGAGGAACATGTGTGTTTTTTTTAGCCAAATTTTGAGTTTTGCAATGGATTCTGGGTAACAGAACCTGGTCCGAGCCACACAAGTCACCCCATCTTGGATTCCCTTAGGTCTCTAGTTTTCAGAAATGCACAGGTTTGGTAGGTTTCCCTAGGTGGCGGCTGAGCTACAAGCCAAAATCTACAGGTAGGCACTTTGCAAAAAACACCTCTGTTTTCCTTCAAAAATTTGGATGTGTCCACGTTGCGCTTTGGGGCGTTTTCTGTCACGGGCGCTAGGCCTACCCACACATGTGAGGTATCATTTTTATCGGGAGACGTGGGGGAACGCTGGGTGGAAGGAAATTTGTGGCTCCTCTCAGATTCCAGAACTTTCTGCCACAGAAATGTGAGGAACATGTGTTTTTTTAGCCAAATTTTGAGGTTTGCAAAGGATTCTGGGTAACAGAACCTGGTCCGAGCCACACAAGTCACCCCATCTTGGATTCCCCTAGGTCTCTAGTTTTCAGAAATGCACAGGTTTGGTAGGTTTCCCTAGGTGGCGGCTGAGCTACAAGCCAAAATCTACAGGAAGGTACTTTGCAAAAAACACCTCTGTTTTCCTTCAAAAATTTGGATGTGTCCACGTTGCGCTTTGGGGCGTTTTCTGTCGCGGGCGCTAGGCCTACCCACACAAGTGAGGTATCATTTTTATCGGGAGACGTGGGGGAACGCTGGGTGGAAGGAAATTCGTGGCTCCTCTCAGATTCCAGAACTTTCTGCCACAGAAATGTGAGGAACATGTGTTTTTTTAGCCAAATTTTGAGGTTTGCAATGGATTCTGGATAACAGAACCTGGTCCGAGCCACACAAGTCACCCCATCTTGGATTCCCCTAGGTCTCTAGTTTTCAGAAATGCACAGGTTTGGTAGGTTTCCCTAGGTGGCGGCTGAGCTACAGTCCAAAATCTACAGGTAAGCACTTTGCAAAAAACACCTCTGTTTTCCTTCAAAAATGTGGCTGTGTCCACGTTGCGCTTTGGGGCGTTTCCTGTCGCGGGCGCTAGGCCTACCCACACAAGTGAGGTATCATTTTTATCGGGAGACGTGAGGGAACGCTGGGTGAAAGGAAATTTGTGGCTCCTCTCAGATTCCAGAACTTTCTGCCACCGAAATGTGAGGAACATGTGTGTTTTTTTAGCCAAATTTTGAGGTTTGCAATGGATTCTGGGTAACAGAACCTGGTCCGAGCCACACAAGTCACCCCATCTTGGATTCCCCTAGGTCTCTAGTTTTCAGAAATGCACAGGTTTGGTAGGTTTCCCTAGGTGGCGGCTGAGCTACAAGCCAAAATCTACAGGTAGGCACTTTGCAAAAAACACCTCTGTTTTCCTTCAAAAATTTGGATGTGTCCACGTTGCGCTTTGGGGCGTTTTCTGTCGCGGGCGCTAGGCCTACCCACACAAGTGAGGTATCATTTTTATCGGGAGACGTGGGGGAACGCTGGGTGGAAGGAAATTCGTGGCTCCTCTCAGATTCCAGAACTTTCTGCCACAGAAATGTGAGGAACATGTGTTTTTTTAGCCAAATTTTGAGGTTTGCAATGGATTCTGGATAACAGAACCTGGTCCGAGCCACACAAGTCACCCCATCTTGGATTCCCCTAGGTCTCTAGTTTTTAGAAATGCACAGGTTTGGTAGGTTTCCCTAGCTGGCGGCTGAGCTACAGTCCCAAATCTACAGGTAGGCACTTTGCAAAAAACACCTCTGTTTTCCTTCAAAAATGTGGCTGTGTCCACGTTGCGCTTTGGGGCGTTTCCTGTCGCGGGCGCTAGGCCTACCCACACAAGTGAGGTATCATTTTTATCGGGAGACGTGAGGGAACGCTGGGTGAAAGGAAATTTGTGGCTCCTCTCAGATTCCAGAACTTTCTGCCACCGAAATGTGAGGAACATGTGTGTTTTTTTTAGCCAAATTTTGTGTTTTGCAATGGATTCTGGGTAACAGAACCTGGTCCGAGCCACACAAGTCACCCCATCTTGGATTCCCCTAGGTCTCTAGTTTTCAGAAATGCACAGGTTTGGTAGGTTTCCCTAGGTGGCGGCTGAGCTACAAGCCAAAATCTACAGGTAGGCACTTTGCAAAAAACACCTCTGTTTTCCTTCAAAAATTTGGATGTGTCCACGTTGCGCTTTGGGGCATTTTCTGTCACGGGCGCTAGGCCTACCCACACAAGTGAGGTATAATTTTTATCGGGAGACGTGGGGGAACGCTGGGTGGAAGGAAATTTGTGGCTCCTCTCAGATTCCAGAACTTTCTGCCACAGAAATGTGAGGAACATGTGTTTTTTTAGCCAAATTTTGAGGTTTGCAATGGATTCTGGGTAACAGAACCTGGTCCGAGCCACACAAGTCACCCCATCTTGGATTCCCCTAGGTCTCTAGTTTTCAGAAATGCACAGGTTTGGTAGGTTTCCCTAGGTGGCGGCTGAGCTACAGGCCAAAATCTACAGGTAGGCACTTTGCAAAAAACACCTCTATTTTCCTTCAAAAATTTGGCTGTGTCCACGTTGCGCTTTGGGGCGTTTTCTGTCGCGGGCGCTAGGCCTACCCACACAAGTGAGGTATCATTTTTATCGGGAGACGTGGGGGAACGCTGGGTGGAAGGAAATTCGTGGCTCCTCTCAGATTCCAGAACTTTCTGCCACAGAAATGTGAGGAACATGTGTTTTTTTAGCCAAATTTTGAGGTTTGCAATGGATTCTGGGTAACAGAACCTGGTCTGAGCCACACAAGTCACCCCATCTTGGATTCCCCTAGGTCTCTAGTTTTCAGAAATGCATAGGTTTGGTAGGTTTCCCTAGGTGGCGGCTGAGCTACAAGCCAAAATCTACAGGTAGGTACTTTGCAAAAAACACCTCTGTTTTCCTTCAAAAATTTGGATGTGTCCACGTTGCGCTTTGGGGCGTTTTCTGTCGCGGGCGCTAGGCCTACCCACACAAGTGAGGTATCATTTTTATCGGGAGACGTGGGGGAACGCTGTGTGGAAGGAAATATGTGGCTCCTCTCAGATTCCAGAACTTTCTGCCACAGAAATGTGAGGAACATGTGTTTTTTTAGCCAAATTTTGAGGTTTGCAATGGATTCTGGGTAACAGAACCTGGTCCGAGCCACACAAGTCACCCCATCTTGGATTCCCCTAGGTCTCTAGTTTTCAGAAATGCACAGGTTTGGTAGGTTTCCCTAGGTGGCGGCTGAGCTACAGGCCAAAATCTACAGGTAGGCACTTTGCAAAAAACACCTCTGTTTTCCTTCAAAAATTTGGCTGTGTCCACGTTGCGCTTTGGGGCGTATCCTGTCGCGGGCGCCAGGCCTACCCACACAAGTGAGGTATCATTTTTATCGGGAGACGTGGGGGAACGCTGGGTGGAAGGAAATTTGTGGCTCCTCTCAGATTCCAGAACTTTCTGCCACCGAAATGTGAGGAACATGTGTGTTTTTTTTAGCCAAATTTTGAGTTTTGCAATGGATTCTGGGTAACAGAACCTGGTCCGAGCCACACAAGTCACCCCATCTTGGATTCCCTTAGGTCTCTAGTTTTCAGAAATGCACAGGTTTGGTAGGTTTCCCTAGGTGGCGGCTGAGCTACAAGCCAAAATCTACAGGTAGGCACTTTGCAAAAAACACCTCTGTTTTCCTTCAAAAATTTGGATGTGTCCACGTTGCGCTTTGGGGCGTTTTCTGTCACGGGCGCTAGGCCTACCCACACATGTGAGGTATCATTTTTATCGGGAGACGTGGGGGAACGCTGGGTGGAAGGAAATTTGTGGCTCCTCTCAGATTCCAGAACTTTCTGCCACAGAAATGTGAGGAACATGTGTTTTTTTAGCCAAATTTTGAGGTTTGCAAAGGATTCTGGGTAACAGAACCTGGTCCGAGCCACACAAGTCACCCCATCTTGGATTCCCCTAGGTCTCTAGTTTTCAGAAATGCACAGGTTTGGTAGGTTTCCCTAGGTGGCGGCTGAGCTACAAGCCAAAATCTACAGGAAGGTACTTTGCAAAAAACACCTCTGTTTTCCTTCAAAAATTTGGATGTGTCCACGTTGCGCTTTGGGGCGTTTTCTGTCGCGGGCGCTAGGCCTACCCACACAAGTGAGGTATCATTTTTATCGGGAGACGTGGGGGAACGCTGGGTGGAAGGAAATTCGTGGCTCCTCTCAGATTCCAGAACTTTCTGCCACAGAAATGTGAGGAACATGTGTTTTTTTAGCCAAATTTTGAGGTTTGCAATGGATTCTGGATAACAGAACCTGGTCCGAGCCACACAAGTCACCCCATCTTGGATTCCCCTAGGTCTCTAGTTTTCAGAAATGCACAGGTTTGGTAGGTTTCCCTAGGTGGCGGCTGAGCTACAGTCCAAAATCTACAGGTAAGCACTTTGCAAAAAACACCTCTGTTTTCCTTCAAAAATGTGGCTGTGTCCACGTTGCGCTTTGGGGCGTTTCCTGTCGCGGGCGCTAGGCCTACCCACACAAGTGAGGTATCATTTTTATCGGGAGACGTGAGGGAACGCTGGGTGAAAGGAAATTTGTGGCTCCTCTCAGATTCCAGAACTTTCTGCCACCGAAATGTGAGGAACATGTGTGTTTTTTTAGCCAAATTTTGAGGTTTGCAATGGATTCTGGGTAACAGAACCTGGTCCGAGCCACACAAGTCACCCCATCTTGGATTCCCCTAGGTCTCTAGTTTTCAGAAATGCACAGGTTTGGTAGGTTTCCCTAGGTGGCGGCTGAGCTACAAGCCAAAATCTACAGGTAGGCACTTTGCAAAAAACACCTCTGTTTTCCTTCAAAAATTTGGATGTGTCCACGTTGCGCTTTGGGGCGTTTTCTGTCGCGGGCGCTAGGCCTACCCACACAAGTGAGGTATCATTTTTATCGGGAGACGTGGGGGAACGCTGGGTGGAAGGAAATTTGTGGCTCCTCTCAGATTCCAGAACTTTCTGCCACAGAAATGTGAGGAACATGTGTTTTTTTAAGCCAAATTTTGAGGTTTGCAATGGATTCTGGGTAACAGAACCTGGTCCGAGCCACACAAGTCACCCCATCTTGGATTCCCCTAGGTCTCTAGTTTTCAGAAATGCACAGGTTTGGTAGGTTTCCCTAGGTGGCGGCTGAGCTACAGGCCAAAATCTACAGGTAGGCACTTTGCAAAAAACACCTCTGTTTTCCTTCAAAAATTTGGCTGTGTCCACGTTGCGCTTTGGGGCGTTTCCTGTCGCGGGCGCTAGGCCTACCCACACAAGTGAGGTATCATTTTTATCGGGAGACGTGGGGGAACGCTGGGTGAAAGGAAATTTGTGGCTCCTCTCAGATTCCAGAACTTTCTGCCACAGAAATGTGAGGAACATGTGTTTTTTTAGCCAAATTTTGAGGTTTGCAAAGGATTCTGGGTAACAGAACCTGGTCCGAGCCACACAAGTCACCCCATCTTGGATTCCCCTAGGTCTCTAGTTTTCAGAAATGCACAGGTTTGGTAGGTTTCCCTAGGTGGCGGCTGAGCTACAGGCCAAAATCTACAGGTAGGCACTTTGCAAAAAACACCTCTGTTGTCCTTCAAAAATTTGGCTGTGTCCACGTTGCGCTTTGGGGCGTTTCATGTCGCGGGCGCTAGGTCTACCCACACAAGTGAGGTATCATTTTTATCGGGAGACGTGGGGGAACGCTGGGTGAAAGGAAATTTGTGGCTCCCCTCAGATTCCAGAACTTTCTGCCACAGAAATGTGAGGAACATGTGTTTTTTTAGCCAAATTTTGAGGTTTGCAATGGATTCTGGGTAACAGAACCTGGTCCGAGCCACACAAGTCACCCCATCTTGGATTCCCCTAGGTCTCTAGTTTTCAGAAATGCACAGGTTTGGTAGGTTTCCCTAGGTGGCGGCTGAGCTACAGGCCAAAATCTACAGGTAGGCACTTTGCAAAAAACACCTCTGTTGTCCTTCAAAAATTTGGCTGTGTCCACGTTGCGCTTTGGGGCGTTTCATGTCGCGGGCGCTAGGTCTACCCACACAAGTGAGGTATCATTTTTATCGGGAGACGTGGGGGAACGCTGGGTGGAAGGAAATTTGTGGCTCCTCTCAGATTCCAGAACTTTCTGCCACAGAAATGTGAGGAACATGTGTTTTTTTAGCCAAATTTTGAGGTTTGCAATGGATTCTGGGTAACAGAACCTGGTCTGAGCCACACAAGTCACCCCATCTTGGATTCCCCTAGGTCTCTAGTTTTCAGAAATGCACAGGTTTGGTAGGTTTCCCTAGGTGGCGGCTGAGCTACAGGCCAAAATCTACAGGTAGGCACTTTGCAAAAAACACCTCTGTTTTCCTTCAAAAATTTGGCTGTGTCCACGTTGCGCTTTGGGGCGTTTCCTGTCGCGGGCGCTAGGCCTACCCACACAAGTGAGGTATCATTTTTATCGGGAGACGTGAGGGAACGCTGGGTGAAAGGAAATTTGTGGCTCCTCTCAGATTCCAGAACTTTCTGCCACCGAAATGTGAGGAACATGTGTGTTTTTTTAGCCAAATTTTGAGGTTTGCAATGGATTCTGGGTAACAGAACCTGGTCCGAGCCACACAAGTCACCCCATCTTGGATTCCCCTAGGTCTCTAGTTTTCAGAAATGCACAGGTTTGGTAGGTTTCCCTAGGTGGCGGCTGAGCTACAAGCCAAAATCTACAGGTAGGCACTTTGCAAAAAACACCTCTGTTTTCCTTCAAAAATTTGGATGTGTCCACGTTGCGCTTTGGGGCGTTTTCTGTCGCGGGCGCTAGGCCTACCCACACAAGTGAGGTATCATTTTTATCGGGAGACGTGGGGGAACGCTGGGTGGAAGGAAATTTGTGGCTCCTCTCAGATTCCAGAACTTTCTGCCACAGAAATGTGAGGAACATGTGTTTTTTTAAGCCAAATTTTGAGGTTTGCAATGGATTCTGGGTAACAGAACCTGGTCCGAGCCACACAAGTCACCCCATCTTGGATTCCCCTAGGTCTCTAGTTTTCAGAAATGCACAGGTTTGGTAGGTTTCCCTAGGTGGCGGCTGAGGTACAGGCCAAAATCTACAGGTAGGCACTTTGCAAAAAACACCTCTGTTTTCCTTCAAAAATTTGGCTGTGTCCACGTTGCGCTTTGGGGCGTTTCCTGTCGCGGGCGCTAGGCCTACCCACACAAGTGAGGTATAATTTTTATCGGGAGACGTGGGGGAACGCTGGGTGAAAGGAAATTTGTGGCTCCTCTCAGATTCCAGAACTTTCTGCCACAGAAATGTGAGGAACATGTGTTTTTTTAGCCAAATTTTGAGGTTTGCAAAGGATTCTGGGTAACAGAACCTGGTCCGAGCCACACAAGTCACCCCATCTTGGATTCCCCTAGGTCTCTAGTTTTCAGAAATGCACAGGTTTGGTAGGTTTCCCTAGGTGGCGGCTGAGCTACAGGCCAAAATCTACAGGTAGGCACTTTGCAAAAAACACCTCTGTTTTCCTTCAAAAATTTGGCTGTGTCCACGTTGCGCTTTGGGGCGTTTCATGTCGCGGGCGCTAGGTCTACCCACACAAGTGAGGTATCCTTTTTATCGGGAGACGTGGGGGAACGCTGGGTGGAAGGAAATTTGTGGCTCCTCTCAGATTCCAGAACTTTCTGCCACAGAAATGTGAGGAACATGTGTTTTTTTAGCCAAATTTTGAGGTTTGCAATGGATTCTGGGTAACAGAACCTGGTCTGAGCCACACAAGTCACCCCATCTTGGATTCCCCTAGGTCTCTAGTTTTCAGAAATGCACAGGTTTGGTAGGTTTCCCTAGGTGGCGGCTGAGCTACAGGCCAAAATCTACAGGTAGGCACTTTGCAAAAAACACCTCTGTTTTCCTTCAAAAATTTGGCTGTGACTACGTTGCGCTTTGGGGCGTTTCCTGTTGCGGGCGCTAGGCCTACCCACACAAGTGAGGTATCATTTTTATCGGGAGACGTGGGGGAACGCTGGGTGGAAGGGAATTTGTGGCTCCTCTCAGATTCCAGAACTTTCTGCCACAGAAATGTGAGGAACATGTGTTTTTTTAGCCAAATTTTGAGGTTTGCAATGGATTCTGGGTAACAGAACCTGGTCCGAGCCACACAAGTCACCCCATCTTGGATTCCCCTAGGTCTCTAGTTTTCAGAAATGCACAGGTTTGGTAGGTTTCCCTAGGTGGCGGCTGAGCTACAGGCCAAAATCTACAGGTAGGCACTTTGCAAAAAACACCTCTGTTTTCCTTCAAAAATTTGGCTGTGTCCACGTTGCGCTTTGGGGCGTTTCCTGTCGCGGGCGCTAGGCCTACCCACACAAGTGAGGTATAATTTTTATCGGGAGACGTGGGGGAACGCTGGGTGAAAGGAAATTTGTGGCTCCTCTCAGATTCCAGAACTTTCTGCCACAGAAATGTGAGGAACATGTGTTTTTTTAGCCAAATTTTGAGGTTTGCAAAGGATTCTGGGTAACAGAACCTGGTCCGAGCCACACAAGTCACCCCATCTTGGATTCCCCTAGGTCTCTAGTTTTCAGAAATGCACAGGTTTGGTAGGTTTCCCTAGGTGGCGGCTGAGCTACAGGCCAAAATCTACAGGTAGGCACTTTGCAAAAAACACCTCTGTTTTCCTTCAAAAATTTGGCTGTGTCCACGTTGCGCTTTGGGGCGTTTCATGTCGCGGGCGCTAGGTCTACCCACACAAGTGAGGTATCCTTTTTATCGGGAGACGTGGGGGAACGCTGGGTGGAAGGAAATTTGTGGCTCCTCTCAGATTCCAGAACTTTCTGCCACAGAAATGTGAGGAACATGTGTTTTTTTAGCCAAATTTTGAGGTTTGCAATGGATTCTGGGTAACAGAACCTGGTCTGAGCCACACAAGTCACCCCATCTTGGATTCCCCTAGGTCTCTAGTTTTCAGAAATGCACAGGTTTGGTAGGTTTCCCTAGGTGGCGGCTGAGCTACAGGCCAAAATCTACAGGTAGGCACTTTGCAAAAAACACCTCTGTTTTCCTTCAAAAATTTGGCTGTGACTACGTTGCGCTTTGGGGCGTTTCCTGTTGCGGGCGCTAGGCCTACCCACACAAGTGAGGTATCATTTTTATCGGGAGACGTGGGGGAACGCTGGGTGGAAGGGAATTTGTGGCTCCTCTCAGATTCCAGAACTTTCTGCCACAGAAATGTGAGGAACATGTGTTTTTTTAGCCAAATTTTGAGGTTTGCAATGGATTCTGGGTAACAGAACCTGGTCCGAGCCACACAAGTCACCCCATCTTGGATTCCCCTAGGTCTCTAGTTTTCAGAAATGCACAGGTTTGGTAGGTTTCTCTAGGTGGCGGCTGAGCTACAGGCCAAAATCTACAAGTAGGCATTTTGCAAAAAACACCTCTGTTTTCCTTCAAAAATTTGGCTGTGTCCACGTTGCGCTTTGGGGCGTTTCCCGTCGCGGGCGCTAGGCCTACCCACACAAGTGAGGTATCATTTTTATCGGGAGACGTGGGGGAACGCTGGGTGGAAGGAAATTCGTGGCTCCTCTCAGATTCCAGAACTTTCTGCCACAGAAATGGGAGGAACATGTGTTTTTTTAGCCAAATTTTGAGGTTTGCAATGGATTCTGGGTAACAGAACCTGGTCCGAGCCACACAAGTCACCCGATCTTGGATTCCCCTAGGTCTCTAGTTTTCAGAAATGCACAGGTTTGGTAGGTTTCCCTAGGTGGCGGCTGAGCTACAGTCCAAAATCTACAGGTAGGCACTTTGCAAAAAAAACCTCTGTTTTCCTTCAAAAATGTGGCTGTGTCCACGTTGCGCTTTGGGGCGTTTCCTGTCGCGGGCGCTAGGCCTACCCACACAAGTGAGGTATCATTTTTATCGGGAGACGTGGGGGAACGCTGGGTGAAAGAAAATTTGTGGCTCCTCTCAGATTCCAGAACTTTCTGCCACCGAAATGTGAGGAACATGTGTTTTTTTAGCCAAATTTTGAGTTTTGCAATGGATTCTGGGTAACAGAACCTGGTCTGAGCCACACAAGTCACCCCATCTTGGATTCCCCTAGGTCTCTAGTTTTCAGAAATGCACAGGTTTGGTAGGTTTCCCTAGGTGGCGGCTGAGCTACAAGCCAAAATCTACAGGTAGGCACTTTGCAAAAAACACCTCTGTTGTCCTTCAAAAATTTGGCTGTGTCCACGTTGCGCTTTGGGGCGTTTCCTGTCGCGGGCGCTAGGCCTACCCACACAAGTGAGGTATCATTTTTATCGGGAGACGTGAGGGAACGCTGGGTGAAAGGAAATTTGTGGCTCCTCTCAGATTCCAGAACTTTCTGCCACCGAAATGTGAGGAACATGTGTTTTTTTAGCCATATTTTGAGTTTTGCAATGGATTCTGGGTAACAGAACCTGGTCCGAGCCACACAAGTCACCCCATCTTGGATTCCCCTAGGTCTCTAGTTTTCAGAAATGCACAGGTTTGGTAGGTTTCCCTAGGTGGCGGCTGAGCTACAGGCCAAAATCTACAGGTAGGCACTTTGCAAAAAACACCTCTGTTGTCCTTCAAAAATTTGGATGTGTCCACGTTGCGCTTTGGGGCGTTTCATGTCGCGGGCGCTAGGTCTACCCACACAAGTGAGGTATCATTTTTATCGGGAGACGTGGGGGAACGCTGGGTGGAATTTGTGGCTCCTCTCAGATTCCAGAACTTTCTGCCACAGAAATGTGAGGAACATGTGTTTTTTTAGCCAAATTTTTAGGTTTGCAATGGATTCTGGGTAACAGAACCTGGTCCGAGCCACACAAGTCACCCCATCTTGGATTCCCCTAGGTCTCTAGTTTTTAGAAATGCACAGGTTTGGTAGGTTTCCCTAGCTGGCGGCTGAGCTACAGTCCCAAATCTACAGGTAGGCACTTTGCAAAAAACACCTCTGTTTTCCTTCAAAAATGTGGCTGTGTCCACGTTGCGCTTTGGGGCGTTTCCTGTCGCGGGCGCTAGGCCTACCCACACAAGTGAGGTATCATTTTTATCGGGAGACGTGAGGGAACGCTGGGTGAAAGGAAATTTGTGGCTCCTCTCAGATTCCAGAACTTTCTGCCACCGAAATGTGAGGAACATGTGTGTTTTTTTTAGCCAAATTTTGTGTTTTGCAATGGATTCTGGGTAACAGAACCTGGTCCGAGCCACACAAGTCACCCCATCTTGGATTCCCCTAGGTCTCTAGTTTTCAGAAATGCACAGGTTTGGTAGGTTTCCCTAGGTGGCGGCTGAGCTACAAGCCAAAATCTACAGGTAGGCACTTTGCAAAAAACACCTCTGTTTTCCTTCAAAAATTTGGATGTGTCCACGTTGCGCTTTGGGGCATTTTCTGTCACGGGCGCTAGGCCTACCCACACAAGTGAGGTATAATTTTTATCGGGAGACGTGGGGGAACGCTGGGTGGAAGGAAATTTGTGGCTCCTCTCAGATTCCAGAACTTTCTGCCACAGAAATGTGAGGAACATGTGTTTTTTTAGCCAAATTTTGAGGTTTGCAATGGATTCTGGGTAACAGAACCTGGTCCGAGCCACACAAGTCACCCCATCTTGGATTCCCCTAGGTCTCTAGTTTTCAGAAATGCACAGGTTTGGTAGGTTTCCCTAGGTGGCGGCTGAGCTACAGGCCAAAATCTACAGGTAGGCACTTTGCAAAAAACACCTCTATTTTCCTTCAAAAATTGGGCTGTGTCCACGTTGCGCTTTGGGGCGTTTTCTGTCGCGGGCGCTAGGCCTACCCACACAAGTGAGGTATCATTTTTATCGGGAGACGTGGGGGAACGCTGGGTGGAAGGAAATTCGTGGCTCCTCTCAGATTCCAGAACTTTCTGCCACAGAAATGTGAGGAACATGTGTTTTTTTGCCAAATTTTGAGGTTTGCAATGGATTCTGGGTAACAGAACCTGGTCTGAGCCACACAAGTCACCCCATCTTGGATTCCCCTAGGTCTCTAGTTTTCAGAAATGCATAGGTTTGGTAGGTTTCCCTAGGTGGCGGCTGAGCTACAAGCCAAAATCTACAGGTAGGTACTTTGCAAAAAACACCTCTGTTTTCCTTCAAAAATTTGGATGTGACCACGTTGCGCTTTGGGGCGTTTTCTGTCGCGGGCGCTAGGCCTACCCACACAAGTGAGGTATCATTTTTATCGGGAGACGTGGGGGAACGCTGCGTGGAAGGAAATATGTGGCTCCTCTCATATTCCAGAACTTTCTGCCACAGAAATGTGAGGAACATGTGTTTTTTTAGCCAAATTTTGAGGTTTGCAATGGATTCTGGGTAACAGAACCTGGTCCGAGCCACACAAGTCACCCCATCTTGGATTCCCCTAGGTCTCTAGTTTTCAGAAATGCACAGGTTTGGTAGGTTTCCCTAGGTGGCGGCTGAGCTACAGGCCAAAATCTACAGGTAGGCACTTTGCAAAAAACACCTCTGTTTTCCTTCAAAAATTTGGCTGTGTCCACGTTGCGCTTTGGGGCGTATCCTGTCGCGGGCGCCAGGCCTACCCACACAAGTGAGGTATCATTTTTATCGGGAGACGTGGGGGAACGCTGGGTGGAAGGAAATTTGTGGCTCCTCTCAGATTCCAGAACTTTCTGCCACCGAAATGTGAGGAACATGTGTGTTTTTTTTAGCCAAATTTTGAGTTTTGCAATGGATTCTGGGTAACAGAACCTGGTCCGAGCCACACAAGTCACCCCATCTTGGATTCCCCTAGGTCTCTAGTTTTCAGAAATGCACAGGTTTGGTAGGTTTCCCTAGGTGGCGGCTGAGCTACAAGCCAAAATCTACAGGTAGGCACTTTGCAAAAAACACCTCTGTTTTCCTTCAAAAATTTGGATGTGTCCACGTTGCGCTTTGGGGCGTTTTCTGTCACGGGCGCTAGGCCTACCCACACATGTGAGGTATCATTTTTATCGGGAGACGTGGGGGAACGCTGGGTGGAAGGAAATTTGTGGCTCCTCTCAGATTCCAGAACTTTCTGCCACAGAAATGTGAGGAACATGTGTTTTTTTAGCCAAATTTTGAGGTTTGCAAAGGATTCTGGGTAACAGAACCTGGTCCGAGCCACACAAGTCACCCCATCTTGGATTCCCCTAGGTCTCTAGTTTTCAGAAATGCACAGGTTTCGTAGGTTTCCCTAGGTGGCGGCTGAGCTACAAGCCAAAATCTACAGGAAGGTACTTTGCAAAAAACACCTCTGTTTTCCTTCAAAAATTTGGATGTGTCCACGTTGCGCTTTGGGGCGTTTTCTGTCGCGGGCGCTAGGCCTACCCACACAAGTGAGGTATCATTTTTATCGGGAGACGTGGGGGAACGCTGGGTGGAAGGAAATTCGTGGCTCCTCTCAGATTCCAGAACTTTCTGCCACAGAAATGTGAGGAACATGTGTTTTTTTAGCCAAATTTTGAGGTTTGCAATGGATTCTGGATAACAGAACCTGGTCCGAGCCACACAAGTCACCCCATCTTGGATTCCCCTAGGTCTCTAGTTTTCAGAAATGCACAGGTTTGGTAGGTTTCCCTAGGTGGCGGCTGAGCTACAGTCCAAAATCTACAGGTAAGCACTTTGCAAAAAACACCTCTGTTTTCCTTCAAAAATGTGGCTGTGTCCACGTTGCGCTTTGGGGCGTTTCCTGTCGCGGGCGCTAGGCCTACCCACACAAGTGAGGTATCATTTTTATCGGGAGACGTGAGGGAACGCTGGGTGAAAGGAAATTTGTGGCTCCTCTCAGATTCCAGAACTTTCTGCCACCGAAATGTGAGGAACATGTGTGTTTTTTTAGCCAAATTTTGAGGTTTGCAATGGATTCTGGGTAACAGAACCTGGTCCGAGCCACACAAGTCACCCCATCTTGGATTCCCCTAGGTCTCTAGTTTTCAGAAATGCACAGGTTTGGTAGGTTTCCCTAGGTGGCGGCTGAGCTACAAGCCAAAATCTACAGGTAGGCACTTTGCAAAAAACACCTCTGTTTTCCTTCAAAAATTTGGATGTGTCCACGTTGCGCTTTGGGGCGTTTTCTGTCGCGGGCGCTAGGCCTACCCACACAAGTGAGGTATCATTTTTATCGGGAGACGTGGGGGAACGCTGGGTGGAAGGAAATTTGTGGCTCCTCTCAGATTCCAGAACTTTCTGCCACAGAAATGTGAGGAACATGTGTTTTTTTAAGCCAAATTTTGAGGTTTGCAATGGATTCTGGGTAACAGAACCTGGTCCGAGCCACACAAGTCACCCCATCTTGGATTCCCCTAGGTCTCTAGTTTTCAGAAATGCACAGGTTTGGTAGGTTTCCCTAGGTGGCGGCTGAGCTACAGGCCAAAATCTACAGGTAGGCACTTTGCAAAAAACACCTCTGTTTTCCTTCAAAAATTTGGCTGTGTCCACGTTGCGCTTTGGGGCGTTTCCTGTCGCGGGCGCTAGGCCTACCCACACAAGTGAGGTATCATTTTTATCGGGAGACGTGGGGGAACGCTGGGTGAAAGGAAATTTGTGGCTCCTCTCAGATTGCAGAACTTTCTGCCACAGAAATGTGAGGAACATGTGTTTTTTTAGCCAAATTTTGAGGTTTGCAAAGGATTCTGGGTAACAGAACCTGGTCCGAGCCACACAAGTCACCCCATCTTGGATTCCCCTAGGTCTCTAGTTTTCAGAAATGCACAGGTTTGGTAGGTTTCCCTAGGTGGCGGCTGAGCTACAGGCCAAAATCTACAGGTAGGCACTTTGCAAAAAACACCTCTGTTGTCCTTCAAAAATTTGGCTGTGTCCACGTTGCGCTTTGGGGCGTTTCATGTCGCGGGCGCTAGGTCTACCCACACAAGTGAGGTATCATTTTTATCGGGAGACGTGGGGGAACGCTGGGTGAAAGGAAATTTGTGGCTCCTCTCAGATTCCAGAACTTTCTGCCACAGAAATGTGAGGAACATGTGTTTTTTTAGCCAAATTTTGAGGTTTGCAAAGGATTCTGGGTAACAGAACCTGGTCCGAGCCACACAAGTCACCCCATCTTGGATTCCCCTAGGTCTCTAGTTTTCAGAAATGCACAGGTTTGGTAGGTTTCCCTAGGTGGCGGCTGAGCTACAGGCCAAAATCTACAGGTAGGCACTTTGCAAAAAACACCTCTGTTGTCCTTCAAAAATTTGGCTGTGTCCACGTTGCGCTTTGGGGCGTTTCATGTCGCGGGCGCTAGGTCTACCCACACAAGTGAGGTATCATTTTTATCGGGAGACGTGGGGGAACGCTGGGTGGAAGGAAATTTGTGGCTCCTCTCAGATTCCAGAACTTTCTGCCACAGAAATGTGAGGAACATGTGTTTTTTTAGCCAAATTTTGAGGTTTGCAATGGATTCTGGGTAACAGAACCTGGTCTGAGCCACACAAGTCACCCCATCTTGGATTCCCCTAGGTCTCTAGTTTTCAGAAATGCACAGGTTTGGTAGGTTTCCCTAGGTGGCGGCTGAGCTACAGGCCAAAATCTACAGGTAGGCACTTTGCAAAAAACACCTCTGTTTTCCTTCAAAAATTTGGCTGTGTCCACGTTGCGCTTTGGGGCGTTTCCTGTCGCGGGCGCTAGGCCTACCCACACAAGTGAGGTATCATTTTTATTGGGAGACGTGAGGGAACGCTGGGTGAAAGGAAATTTGTGGCTCCTCTCAGATTCCAGAACTTTCTGCCACCGAAATGTGAGGAACATGTGTGTTTTTTTAGCCAAATTTTGAGGTTTGCAATGGATTCTGGGTAACAGAACCTGGTCCGAACCACACAAGTCACCCCATCTTGGATTCCCCTAGGTCTCTAGTTTTCAGAAATGCACAGGTTTGGTAGGTTTCCCTAGGTGGCGGCTGAGCTACAAGCCAAAATCTACAGGTAGGCACTTTGCAAAAAACACCTCTGTTTTCCTTCAAAAATTTGGATGTGTCCACGTTGCGCTTTGGGGCGTTTTCTGTCGCGGGCGCTAGGCCTACCCACACAAGTGAGGTATCATTTTTATCGGGAGACGTGGGGGAACGCTGGGTGGAAGGAAATTTGTGGCTCCTCTCAGATTCCAGAACTTTCTGCCACAGAAATGTGAGGAACATGTGTTTTTTTAAGCCAAATTTTGAGGTTTGCAATGGATTCTGGGTAACAGAACCTGGTCCGAGCCACACAAGTCACCCCATCTTGGATTCCCCTAGGTCTCTAGTTTTCAGAAATGCACAGGTTTGGTAGGTTTCCCTAGGTGGCGGCTGAGGTACAGGCCAAAATCTACAGGTAGGCACTTTGCAAAAAACACCTCTGTTTTCCTTCAAAAATTTGGCTGTGTCCACGTTGCGCTTTGGGGCGTTTCCTGTCGCGGGCGCTAGGCCTACCCACACAAGTGAGGTATAATTTTTATCGGGAGACGTGGGGGAACGCTGGGTGAAAGGAAATTTGTGGCTCCTCTCAGATTCCAGAACTTTCTGCCACAGAAATGTGAGGAACATGTGTTTTTTTAGCCAAATTTTGAGGTTTGCAAAGGATTCTGGGTAACAGAACCTGGTCCGAGCCACACAAGTCACCCCATCTTGGATTCCCCTAGGTCTCTAGTTTTCAGAAATGCACAGGTTTGGTAGGTTTCCCTAGGTGGCTGCTGAGCTACAGGCCAAAATCTACAGGTAGGCACTTTGCAAAAAACACCTCTGTTTTCCTTCAAAAATTTGGCTGTGTCCACGTTGCGCTTTGGGGCGTTTCATGTCGCGGGCGCTAGGTCTACCCACACAAGTGAGGTATCCTTTTTATCGGGAGACGTGGGGGAACGCTGGGTGGAAGGAAATTTGTGGCTCCTCTCAGATTCCGAGAACTTTCTGCCACAGAAATGTGAGGAACATGTGTTTTTTTAGCCAAATTTTGAGGTTTGCAATGGATTCTGGGTAACAGAACCTGGTCTGAGCCACACAAGTCACCCCATCTTGGATTCCCCTAGGTCTCTAGTTTTCAGAAATGCACAGGTTTGGTAGGTTTCCCTAGGTGGCGGCTGAGCTACAGGCCAAAATCTACAGGTAGGCACTTTGCAAAAAACACCTCTGTTTTCCTTCAAAAATTTGGCTGTGACTACGTTGCGCTTTGGGGCGTTTCCTGTTGCGGGCGCTAGGCCTACCCACACAAGTGAGGTATCATTTTTATAGGGAGACGTGGGGGAACGCTGGGTGGAAGGGAATTTGTGGCTCCTCTCAGATTCCAGAACTTTCTGCCACAGAAATGTGAGGAACATGTGTTTTTTTAGCCAAATTTTGAGGTTTGCAATGGATTCTGGGTAACAGAACCTGGTCCGAGCCACTCAAGTCACCCCATCTTGGATTCCCCTAGGTCTCTAGTTTTCAGAAATGCACAGGTTTGGTAGGTTTCCCTAGGTGGCGGCTGAGCTACAGGCCAAAATCTACAGGTAGGCACTTTGCAAAAAACACCTCTGTTTTCCTTCAAAAATTTGGCTGTGTCTACGTTGCGCTTTGGGGCGTTTCCTGTCGCGGGCGCTAGGCCTACCCACACAAGTGAGGTATCATTTTTATCGGGAGACGTGGGGGAACGCTGGGTGGAAGGAAATTTGTGGCTCCTCTCAGATTCCAGAACTTTCTGCCACCGAAATGTGAGGAACATGTGTTTTGTTAGCCAAATTTTGAGGTTTGCAATGGATTCTGGGTAACAGAACCTGGTCCGAGCCACACAAGTCACCCCATCTTGGATTCCCCTAGGTCTCTAGTTTTCAGAAATGCACAGGTTTGGTAGGTTTCTCTAGGTGGCGGCTGAGCTACAGGCCAAAATCTACAAGTAGGCATTTTGCAAAAAACACCTCTGTTTTCCTTCAAAAATTTGGCTGTGTCCACGTTGCGCTTTGGGGCGTTTCCTGTCGCGGGCGCTAGGCCTACCCACACAAGTGAGGTATCATTTTTATCGGGAGACGTGGGGGAACGCTGGGTGGAAGGAAATTCGTGGCTCCTCTCAGATTCCAGAACTTTCTGCCACAGAAATGGGAGGAACATGTGTTTTTTTAGCCAAATTTTGAGGTTTGCAATGGATTCTGGGTAACAGAACCTGGTCCGAGCCACACAAGTCACCCGATCTTGGATTCCCCTAGGTCTCTAGTTTTCAGAAATGCACAGGTTTGGTAGGTTTCCCTAGGTGGCGGCTGAGCTACAGTCCAAAATCTACAGGTAGGCACTTTGCAAAAAAAACCTCTGTTTTCCTTCAAAAATGTGGCTGTGTCCACGTTGCGCTTTGGGGCGTTTCCTGTCGCGGGCGCTAGGCCTACCCACACAAGTGAGGTATCATTTTTATCGGGAGACGTGGGGGAACGCTGGGTGAAAGAAAATTTGTGGCTCCTCTCAGATTCCAGAACTTTCTGCCACCGAAATGTGAGGAACATGTGTTTTTTTAGCCAAATTTTGAGTTTTGCAATGGATTCTGGGTAACAGAACCTGGTCCGAGCCACACAAGTCACCCCATCTTGGATTCCCCTAGGTCTCTAGTTTTCAGAAATGCACAGGTTTGGTAGGTTTCCCTAGGTGGCGGCTGAGCTACAAGCCAAAATCTACAGGTAGGCACTTTGCAAAAAACACCTCTGTTGTCCTTCAAAAATTTGGCTGTGTCCACGTTGCGCTTTGGGGCGTTTCATGTCGCGGGCGCTAGGTCTACCCACACAAGTGAGGTATCATTTTTATCGGGAGACGTGGGGGAACGCTGGGTGGAAGGAAATTTGTGGCTCCTCTCAGATTCCAGAACTTTCTGCCACAGAAATGTGAGGAACATGTGTTTTTTTAGCCAAATTTTGAGGTTTGCAATGGATTCTGGGTAACAGAACCTGGTCTGAGCCACACAAGTCACCCCATCTTGGATTCCCCTAGGTCTCTAGTTTTCAGAAATGCACAGGTTTGGTAGGTTTCCCTAGGTGGCGGCTGAGCTACAGGCCAAAATCTACAGGTAGGCACTTTGCAAAAAACACCTCTGTTTTCCTTCAAAAATTTGGCTGTGTCCACGTTGCGCTTTGGGGCGTTTCCTGTCGCGGGCGCTAGGCCTACCCACACAAGTGAGGTATCATTTTTATCGGGAGACGTGAGGGAACGCTGGGTGAAAGGAAATTTGTGGCTCCTCTCAGATTCCAGAACTTTCTGCCACCGAAATGTGAGGAACATGTGTTTTTTTAGCCAAATTTTGAGTTTTGCAATGGATTCTGGGTAACAGAACCTGGTCCGAGCCACACAAGTCACCCCATCTTGGATTCCCCTAGGTCTCTAGTTTTCAGAAATGCACAGGTTTGGTAGGTTTCCCTAGGTGGCGGCTGAGCTACAGGCCAAAATCTACAGGTAGGCACTTTGGAAAAAACACCTCTGTTGTCCTTCAAAAATTTGGCTGTGTCCACGTTGCGCTTTGGGGCGTTTCATGTCGCGGGCGCTAGGTCTACCCACACAAGTGAGGTATCATTTTTATCGGGAGACGTGGGGGAACGCTGGGTGGAATTTGTGGCTCCTCTCAGATTCCAGAACTTTCTGCCACCGAAATGTGAGGAACATGTGTTTTTTTAGCCAAATTTTGAGTTTTGCAATGGATTCTGGGTAACAGAACCTGGTCCGAGCCACACAAGTCACCCCATCTTGGATTCCCCTAGGTCTCTAGTTTTCAGAAATGCACAGGTTTGGTAGGTTTCCCTAGGTGGCGGCTGAGCTACAAGCCAAAATCTACAGGTAGGCACTTTGCAAAAAACACCTCTGTTGTCCTTCAAAAATTTGGCTGTGTCCACGTTGCGCTTTGGGGCGTTTCATGTCGCGGGCGCTAGGTCTACCCACACAAGTGAGGTATAATTTTTATCGGGAGACGTGGGGGAACGCTGGGTGGAAGGAAATTTGTGGCTCCTCTCAGATTCCAGAACTTTCTGCCACAGAAATGTGAGGAACATGTGTTTTTTTAGCCAAATTTTGAGGTTTGCAATGGATTCTGGGTAACAGAACCTGGTCTGAGCCACACAAGTCACCCCATCTTGGATTCCCCTAGGTCTCTAGTTTTCAGAAATGCACAGGTTTGGTAGGTTTCCCTAGGTGGCGGCTGAGCTACAGGCCAAAATCTACAGGTAGGCACTTTGCAAAAAACACCTCTGTTTTCCTTCAAAAATTTGGCTGTGTCCACGTTGCGCTTTGGGGCGTTTCCTGTCGCGGGCGCTAGGCCTACCCACACAAGTGAGGTATCATTTTTATCGGGAGACGTGAGGGAACGCTGGGTGAAAGGAAATTTGTGGCTCCTCTCAGATTCCAGAACTTTCTGCCACCGAAATGTGAGGAACATGTGTTTTTTTAGCCAAATTTTGAGTTTTGCAATGGATTCTGGGTAACAGAACCTGGTCCGAGCCACACAAGTCACCCCATCTTGGATTCCCCTAGGTCTCTAGTTTTCAGAAATGCACAGGTTTGGTAGGTTTCCCTAGGTGGCGGCTGAGCTACAGGCCAAAATCTACAGGTAGGCACTTTGCAAAAAACACCTCTGTTGTCCTTCAAAAATTTGGCTGTGTCCACGTTGCGCTTTGGGGCGTTTCATGTCGCGGGCGCTAGGTCTACCCACACAAGTGAGGTATCATTTTTATCGGGAGACGTGGGGGAACGCTGGGTGGAATTTGTGGCTCCTCTCAGATTCCAGAACTTTCTGCCACAGAAATGTGAGGAACATGTGTTTTTTTAGCCAAATTTTGAGGTTTGCAATGGATTCTGGGTAACAGAACCTGGTCTGAGCCACACAAGTCACCCCATCTTGGATTCCCCTAGGTCTCTAGTTTTCAGAAATGCACAGGTTTGGTAGGTTTCCCTAGGTGGCGGCTGAGCTACAGGCCAAAATCTACAGGTAGGCACTTTGCAAAAAACACCTCTGTTTTCCTTCAAAAATTTGGCTGTGTCCACGTTGCGCTTTGGGGCGTTTCCTGTCGCGGGCGCTAGGCCTACCCACACAAGTGAGGTATCATTTTTATCGGGAGACGTGAGGGAACGCTGGGTGAAAGGAAATTTGTGGCTCCTCTCAGATTCCAGAACTTTCTGCCACCGAATTGTGAGGAACATGTGTGTTTTTTTAGCCAAATTTTGAGGTTTGCAATGGATTCTGGGTAACAGAACCTGGTCCGAGCCACACAAGTCACCCCATCTTGGATTCCCCTAGGTCTCTAGTTTTCAGAAATGCACAGGTTTGGTAGGTTTCCCTAGGTGGCGGCTGAGCTACAAGCCAAAATCTACAGGTAGGCACTTTGCAAAAAACACCTCTGTTTTCCTTCAAAAATTTGGATGTGTCCACGTTGCGCTTTGGGGCGTTTTCTGTCGCGGGCGCTAGGCCTACCCACACAAGTGAGGTATCATTTTTATCGGGAGACGTGGGGGAACGCTGGGTGGAAGGAAATTTGTGGCTCCTCTCAGATTCCTGAACTTTCTGCCACAGAAATGTGAGGAACATGTGTTTTTTAAGCCAAATTTTGAGGTTTGCAATGGATTCTGGGTAACAGAACCTGGTCCGAGCCACACAAGTCACCCCATCTTGGATTCCCCTAGGTCTCTAGTTTTCAGAAATGCACAGGTTTGGTAGGTTTCCCTAGGTGGCGGCTGAGGTACAGGCCAAAATCTACAGGTAGGCACTTTGCAAAAAACACCTCTGTTTTCCTTCAAAAATTTGGCTGTGTCCACGTTGCGCTTTGGGGCGTTTCCTGTCGCGGGCTCTAGGCCTACCCACACAAGTGAGGTATCATTTTTATCGGGAGACGTGGGGGAACGCTGGGTGAAAGGAAATTTGTGGCTCCTCTCAGATTCCCGAACTTTCTGCCACAGAAATGTGAGGAACATGTGTTTTTTTAGCCAAATTTTGAGGTTTGCAAAGGATTCTGGGTAACAGAACCTGGTCCGAGCCACACAAGTCACCCCATCTTGGATTCCCCTAGGTCTCTAGTTTTCAGAAATGCACAGGTTTGGTAGGTTTCCCTAGGTGGCGGCTGAGCTACAGGCCAAAATCTACAGGTAGGCACTTTGCAAAAAACACCTCTGTTGTCCTTCAAAAATTTGGCTGTGTCCACGTTGCGCTTTGGGACGTTTCATGTCGCGGGCGCTAGGTCTACCCACACAAGTGAGGTATCATTTTTATCGGGAGACGTGGGGGAACGCTGGGTGGAAGGAAATTTGTGGCTCCTCTCAGATTCCAGAACTTTCTGCCACAGAAATATGAGGAACATGTGTTTTTTTAGCCAAATTTTGAGGTTTGCAATGGATTCTGGGTAACAGAACCTGGTCTGAGCCACACAAGTCACCCCATCTTGGATTCCCCTAGGTCTCTAGTTTTCAGAAATGCACAGGTTTGGTAGGTTTCCCTAGGTGGCGGCTGAGCTACAGGCCAAAATCTACAGGTAGGCACTTTGCAAAAAACACCTCTGTTTTCCTTCAAAAATTTGGCTGTGACTACGTTGCGCTTTGGGGCGTTTCCTGTTGCGGGCGCTAGGCCTACCCACACAAGTGAGGTATCATTTTTATCGGGAGACGTGGGGGAACTCTGGGTGGAAGGGAATTTGTGGCTCCTCTCAGATTCCAGAACTTTCTGCCACAGAAATGTGAGGAACATGTGTTTTTTTAGCCAAATTTTGAGGTTTGCAATGGATTCTGGGTAACAGAACCTGGTCCGAGCCACACAAGTCACCCCATCTTGGATTCCCCTAGGTCTCTAGTTTTCAGAAATGCACAGGTTTGGTAGGTTTCCCTAGGTGGCGGCTGAGCTACAGGCCAAAATCTACAGGTAGGCACTTTGCAAAAAACACCTCTGTTTTCCTTCAAAAATTTGGCTGTGTCTACGTTGCGCTTTGGGGCGTTTCCTGTCGCGGGCGCTAGGCCTACCCACACAAGTGAGGTATCATTTTTATCGGGAGACGTGGGGGAACGCTGGGTGGAAGGAAATTTGTGGCTCCTCTCAGATTCCAGAACTTTCTGCCACCGAAATGTGAGGAACATGTGTTTTTTTAGCCAAATTTTGAGGTTTGCAATGGATTCTGGGTAACAGAACCTGGTCCGAGCCACACAAGTCACCCCATCTTGGATTCCCCTAGGTCTCTAGTTTTCAGAAATGCACAGGTTTGGTAGGTTTCCCTAGGTGGCGGCTGAGCTACAGGCCAAAATCTACAAGTAGGCATTTTGCAAAAAACACCTCTGTTTTCCTTCAAAAATTTGGCTGTGTCCACGTTGCGCTTTGGGGCGTTTCCTGTCGCGGGCTCTAGGCCTACCCACACAAGTGAGGTATCATTTTTATCGGGAGACGTGGGGGAAAGCTGGGTGGAAGGAAATTCGTGGCTCCTCTCAGATTCCAGAACTTTCTGCCACAGAAATGGGAGGAACATGTGTTTTTTTAGCCAAATTTTGAGGTTTGCAATGGATTCTGGGTAACAGAACCTGGTCCGAGCCACACAAGTCACCCGATCTTGGATTCCCCTAGGTCTCTAGTTTTCAGAAATGCACAGGTTTGGTAGGTTTCCCTAGGTGGCGGCTGAGCTACAGGCCAAAATCTACAGGTAGGCACTTTGCAAAAAACACCTCTGTTTTCCTTCAAAAATTTGGCTGTGACCACGTTGCGCTTTGGGGCGTTTCCTGTTGCGGGCGCTAGGCCTACCCACACAAGTGAGGTATCATTTTTATCGGGAGACGTGGGGGAACGCTGGGTGGAAGGAAATTTGTGGCTCCTCTCAGATTCCAGAACTTTCTGCCACAGAAATGTGAGGAACATGTGTTTTTTTAGCCAAATTTTGAGGTTTGCAATGGATTCTGGGTAACAGAACCTGGTCCGAGCCACACAAGTCACCCCATCTTGGATTCCCCTAGGTCTCTAGTTTTCAGAAATGCACAGGTTTGGTAGGTTTCCCTAGGTGGCGGCTGAGCTACAGGCCAAAATCTACAGGTAGGCACTTTGCAAAAAACACCTCTGTTTTCCTTCAAAAATTTGGCTGTGTCTACGTTGCGCTTTGGGGCGTTTCCTGTCGCGGGCGCTAGGCCTACCCACACAAGTGAGGTATCATTTTTATCGGGAGACGTGGGGGAACGCTGGGTGAAAGGACATTTGTGGCTCCTCTCAGATTCCAGAACTTTCTGCCACAGAAATGTGAGGAACATGTGTTTTTTTAGCCAAATTTTGAGGTTTGCAAAGGATTCTGGGTAACAGAACCTGGTCCGAGCCACACAAGTCACCCCATCTTGGATTCCCCTAGGTCTCTAGTTTTCAGAAATGCACAGGTTTGGTAGGTTTCCCTAGGTGGCGGCTGAGCTATAGGCCAAAATCTAACGGTAGGCACTTTGCAAAAAACACCTCTGTTGTCCTTCAAAAATTTGGCTGTGTCCACGTTGCGCTTTGGGGCGTTTCATGTCGCGGGCGCTAGGTCTACCTACACAAGTGAGTTATCATTTTTATCGGGAGACGTGGGGGAACGCTGGGTGGAAGGAAATTTGTGGCTCCTCTCAGATTCCAGAACTTTCTGCCACAGAAATGTGAGGAACATGTGTTTTTTTAGCCAAATTTTGAGGTTTGCAATGGATTCTGGGTAACGGAACCTGGTCTGAGCCACACAAGTCACCCCATCTTGGATTCCCCTAGGTCTCTAGTTTTCAGAAATGCACAGGTTTGGTAGGTTTCCCTAGGTGGCGGCTGAGCTACAGGCCAAAATCTACAGGTAGGCACTTTGCAAAAAACACCTGTTTTCCTTCAAAAATGTGGCTGTGACCACGTTGCGCTTTGGGGCGTTTCCTGTTGCGGGCGCTAGGCCTACCCACACAAGTGAGGTATCATTTTTATCGGGAGACGTGGGGGAACGCTGGGTGGAAGGAAATTTGTGGCTCCTCTCAGATTCCAGAACTTTCTGCCACAGAAATGTGAGGAACATGTGTTTTTTTAGCCAAATTTTGAGGTTTGCAATGGATTCTGGGTAACAGAACCTGGTCCGAGCCACACAAGTCACCCCATCTTGGATTCCCCTAGGTCTCTAGTTTTCAGAAATGCACAGGTTTGGTAGGTTTCCCTAGGTGGCGGCTGAGCTACAGGCCAAAATCTACAGGTAGGCACTTTGCAAAAAACACCTCTGTTTTCCTTCAAAAATTTGGCTGTGTCTACGTTGCGCTTTGGGGCGTTTCCTGTCGCGGGCGCTAGGCCTACCCACACAAGTGAGGTATCATTTTTATCGGGAGACGTGGGGGAACGCTGGGTGGAAGGAAATTTGTGGCTCCTCTCAGATTCCAGAACTTTCTGCCACCGAAATGTGAGGAACATGTGTTTTTTTAGCCAAATTTTGAGGTTTGCATTGGATTCTGGGTAACAGAACCTGTTCCGAGCCACACAAGTCACCCCATCTTGAATTCCCCTAGGTCTCTAGTTTTCAGAAATGCACAGGTTTGGTAGGTTTCCGTAGGTGGCGGCTGAGCTACAGGCCAAAATCTACAAGTAGGCATTTTGCAAAAAACACCTCTGTTTTCCTTCAAAAATTAGGCTGTGTCCACGTTGCGCTTTGGGGCGTTTCCTGTCGCGGGCGCTAGGCCTACCCACACAAGTGAGGTATCATTTTTATCGGGAGACGTGGGGGAACGCTGGGTGGAAGGAAATTCGTGGCTCCTCTCAGATTCCAGAACTTTCTGCCACAGAAATGGGAGGAACATGTGTTTTTTTAGCCAAATTTTGAGGTTTGCAATGGATTCTGGGTAACAGAACCTGGTCCGAGCCACACAAGTCACCCCATCTTGGATTCCCCTAGGTCTCTAGTTTTCAGAAATGCACAGGTTTGGTAGGTTTCCCTAGGTGGCGGCTGAGCTACAGTCCAAAATCTACAGGTAGGCACTTTGCAAAAAAAACCTCTGTTTTCCTTCAAAAATGTGGCTGTGTCCACGTTGCGCTTTGGGGCGTTTCCTGTCGCGGGCGCTAGGCCTACCCACACAAGTGAGGTATCATTTTTATCGGGAGACGTGGGGGAACGCTGGGTGAAAGAAAATTTGTGGCTCCTCTCAGATTCCAGAACTTTCTGCCACCGAAATGTGAGGAACATGTGTTTTTTTAGCCAAATTTTGAGTTTTTCAATGGATTCTGGGTAACAGAACCTGGTCCGAGCCACACAAGTCACCCCATCTTGGATTCCCCTAGGTCTCTAGTTTTCAGAAATGCACAGGTTTGGTAGGTTTCCCTAGGTGGCGGCTGAGCTACAAGCCAAAATCTACAGGTAGGCACTTTGCAAAAAACACCTCTGTTTTCCTTCAAAAATTTGGATGTGTCCACGTTGCGCTTTGGGGCGTTTTCTGTCACGGGCGCTAGGCCTACCCACACAAGTGAGGTATCATTTTTATCGGGAGACATGGGGGAACGCTGGGTGGAAGGAAATTTGTGGCTCCTCTCAGATTGCAGAACTTTCTGCCACAGAAATGTGAGGAACATGTGTTTTTTTAGCCAAATTTTGAGGTTTGCAATGGATTCTGGGTAACAGAACCTGGTCCGAGCCACACAAGTCACCCCATCTTCGATTCCCCTAGGTCTCTAGTTTTCAGAAATGCACAGGTTTGGTAGGTTTCCCTAGGTGGCGGCTGAGCTACAGGCCAAAATCTACAGGTAGGCACTTTGCAAAAAACACCTCTGTTTTCCTTCAAAAATTTGGCTGTGACCACGTTGCGCTTTGGGGCGTTTCCTGTTGCGGGCGCTAGGCCTACCCACACAAGTGAGGTATCATTTTTATCGGGAGACGTGGGGGAACGCTGGGTGGAAGGAAATTTGTGGCTCCTCTCAGATTCCAGAACTTTCTGCCACAGAAATGTGAGGAACATGTGTTTTTTTAGCCAAATTTTGAGGTTTGCAATGGATTCTGGGTAACAGAACCTGGTCCGAGCCACACAAGTCACCCCATCTTGGATTCCCCTAGGTCTCTAGTTTTCAGAAATGCACAGGTTTGGTAGGTTTCCCTAGGTGGCGGCTGAGCTACAGGCCAAAATCTACAGGTAGGCACTTTGCAAAAAACACCTCTGTTTTCCTTCAAAAATTTGGCTGTGTCTACGTTGCGCTTTGGGGCGTTTCCTGTCGCGGGCGCTAGGCCTACCCACACAAGTGAGGTATCATTTTTATCGGGAGACGTGGGGGAACGCTGGGTGGAAGGAAATTTGTGGCTCCTCTCAGATTCCAGAACTTTCTGCCACCGAAATGTGAGGAACATGTGTTTTTTAGCCAAATTTTGAGGTTTGCAATGGATTCTGGGTAACAGAACCTGTTCCGAGCCACACAAGTCACCCCATCTTGAATTCCCCTAGGTCTCTAGTTTTCAGAAATGCACAGGTTTGGTAGGTTTCCGTAGGTGGCGGCTGAGCTACAGGCCAAAATCTACAAGTAGGCATTTTGCAAAAAACACCTCTGTTTTCCTTCAAAAATTAGGCTGTGTCCACGTTGCGCTTTGGGGCGTTTCCTGTCGCGGGCGCTAGGCCTACCCACACAAGTGAGGTATCATTTTTATCGGGAGACGTGGGGGAACGCTGGGTGGAAGGAAATTCGTGGCTCCTCTCAGATTCCAGAACTTTCTGCCACAGAAATGGGAGGAACATGTGTTTTTTTAGCCAAATTTTGAGGTTTGCAATGGATTCTGGGTAACAGAACCTGGTCCGAGCCACACAAGTCACCCCATCTTGGATTCCCCTAGGTCTCTAGTTTTCAGAAATGCACAGGTTTGGTAGGTTTCCCTAGGTGGCGGCTGAGCTACAGTCCAAAATCTACAGGTAGGCACTTTGCAAAAAAAACCTCTGTTTTCCTTCAAAAATGTGGCTGTGTCCACGTTGCGCTTTGGGGCGTTTCCTGTCGCGGGCGCTAGGCCTACCCACACAAGTGAGGTATCATTTTTATCGGGAGACGTGGGGGAACGCTGGGTGAAAGAAAATTTGTGGCTCCTCTCAGATTCCAGAACTTTCTGCCACCGAAATGTGAGGAACATGTGTTTTTTTAGCCAAATTTTGAGTTTTTCAATGGATTCTGGGTAACAGAACCTGGTCCGAGCCACACAAGTCACCCCATCTTGGATTCCCCTAGGTCTCTAGTTTTCAGAAATGCACAGGTTTGGTAGGTTTCCCTAGGTGGCGGCTGAGCTACAAGCCAAAATCTACAGGTAGGCACTTTGCAAAAAACACCTCTGTTTTCCTTCAAAAATTTGGATGTGTCCACGTTGCGCTTTGGGGCGTTTTCTGTCACGGGCGCTAGGCCTACCCACACAAGTGAGGTATCATTTTTATCGGGAGACGTGGGGGAACGCTGGGTGGAAGGAAATTTGTGGCTCCTCTCAGATTCCAGAACTTTCTGCCACAGAAATGTGAGGAACATGTGTTTTTTTAGCCAAATTTTGAGGTTTGCAATGGATTCTGGGTAACAGAACCTGGTCCGAGCCACACAAGTCACCCCATCTTGGATTCCCCTAGGTCTCTAGCTTTCAGAAATGCACAGGTTTGGTAGGTTTCCCTAGGTGGCGGCTGAGCTATAGGCCAAAATCTACAGGTAGGCACTTTGCAAAAAACACCTCTGTTGTCCTTCAAAAATTTGGCTGTGTCCACGTTGCGCTTTGGGGCGTTTCCTGTCGCGGGCGCTAGGCCTACCCACACAAGTGAGGTATCATTTTTATCGGGAGACGTGGGGGAACGCTGGGTGGAAGGAAATTTGTGGCTCCTCTCAGATTCCAGAACTTTCTGCCACAGAAATGTGAGGAACATGTGTTTTTTTAGCCAAATTTTGAGGTTTGCAATGGATTCTGGGTAACAGAACCTGGTCTGAGCCACACAAGTCACCCCATCTTGGATTCCCCTAGGTCTCTAGTTTTCAGAAATGCACAGGTTTGGTAGGTTTCCCTAGGTGGCGGCTGAGCTACAGGCCAAAATCTACAGGTAGGCACTTTGCAAAAAACACCTCTGTTTTCCTTCAAAAATTTGGCTGTGACCACGTTGCGCTTTGGGGCGTTTCCTGTTGCGGGCGCTAGGCCTACCCACACAAGTGAGGTATCATTTTTATTGGGAGACGTGGGGGAACGCTGGGTGGAAGGAAATTTGTGGCTCCTCTCAGATTCCAGAACTTTCTGCCACAGAAATGTGAGGAACATGTGTTTTTTTAGCCAAATTTTGAGGTTTGCAATGGATTCTGGGTAACAGAACCTGGTCCGAGCCACACAAGTCACCCCATCTTGGATTCCCCTAGGTCTCTAGTTTTCAGAAATGCACAGGTTTGGTAGGTTTCCCTAGGTGGCGGCTGAGCTACAGGCCAAAATCTACAGGTAGGCACTTTGCAAAAAACACCTCTGTTTTCCTTCAAAAATTTGGCTGTGTCTACGTTGCGCTTTGGGGCGTTTCCTGTCGCGGGCGCTAGGCCTACCCACACAAGTGAGGTATCATTTTTATCGGGAGACGTGGGGGAACGCTGGGTGAAAGGAAATTTGTGGCTCCTCTCAGATTCCAGAACTTTCTGCCACAGAAATGTGAGGAACATGTGTTTTTTTAGCCAAATTTTGAGGTTTGCAAAGGATTCTGGGTAACAGAACCTGGTCCGAGCCACACAAGTCACCCCATCTTGGATTCCCCTAGGTCTCTAGTTTTCAGAAATGCACAGGTTTGGTAGGTTTCCCTAGGTGGCGGCTGAGCTATAGGCCAAAATCTACAGGTAGGCACTTTGCAAAAAACACCTCTGTTGTCCTTCAAAAATTTGGCTGTGTCCACGTTGCGCTTTGGGGCGTTTCATGACGCGGGCGCTAGGTCTACCCACACAAGTGAGTTATCATTTTTATCGGGAGACGTGGGGGAACGCTGGGTGGAAGGAAATTTGTGGCTCCTCTCAGATTCCAGAACTTTCTGCCACAGAAATGTGAGGAACATGTGTTTTTTTAGCCAAATTTTGAGGTTTGCAATGGATTCTGGGTAACGGAACCTGGTCTGAGCCACACAAGTCACCCCATCTTGGATTCCCCTAGGTCTCTAGTTTTCAGAAATGCACAGGTTTGGTAGGTTTCCCTAGGTGGCGGCTGAGCTACAGGCCAAAATCTACAGGTAGGCACTTTGCAAAAAACACCTGTTTTCCTTCAAAAATTTGGCTGTGACCACGTTGCGCTTTGGGGCGTTTCCTGTTGCGGGCGCTAGGCCTACCCACACAAGTGAGGTATCATTTTTATCGGGAGACGTGGGGGAACGCTGGGTGGAAGGAAATTTGTGGCTCCTCTCAGATGCCAGAACTTTCTGCCACAGAAATGTGAGGAACATGTGTTTTTTTAGCCAAATTTTGAGGTTTGCAATGGATTCTGGGTAACAGAACCTGGTCCGAGCCACACAAGTCACCCCATCTTGGATTCCCCTAGGTCTCTAGTTTTCAGAAATGCACAGGTTTGGTAGGTTTCCCTAGGTGGCGGCTGAGCTACAGGCCAAAATCTACAGGTAGGCACTTTGCAAAAAACACCTCTGTTTTCCTTCAAAAATTTGGCTGTGTCTACGTTGCGCTTTGGGGCGTTTCCTGTCGCGGGCGCTAGGCCTACCCACACAAGTGAGGTATCATTTTTATCGGGAGACGTGGGGGAACGCTGGGTGGAAGGAAATTTGTGGCTCCTCTCAGATTCCAGAACTTTCTGCCACCGAAATGTGAGGAACATGTGTTTTTTTAGCCAAATTTTGAGGTTTGCAATGGATTCTGGGTAACAGAACCTGTTCCGAGCCACACAAGTCACCCCATCTTGAATTCCCCTAGGTCTCTAGTTTTCAGAAATGCACAGGTTTGGTAGGTTTCCGTAGGTGGCGGCTGAGCTACAGGCCAAAATCTACAAGTAGGCATTTTGCAAAAAACACCTCTGTTTTCCTTCAAAAATTAGGCTGTGTCCACGTTGCGCTTTGGGGCGTTTCCTGTCGCGGGCGCTAGGACTTTCTGCCACAGAAATGGGAGGAACATGTGTTTTTTTAGCCAAATTTTGAGGTTTGCAATGGATTCTGGGTAACAGAACCTGGTCCGAGCCACACAAGTCACCCCATCTTGGATTCCCCTAGGTCTCTAGTTTTCAGAAATGCACAGGTTTGGTAGGTTTCCCTAGGTGGCGGCTGAGCTACAGTCCAAAATCTACAGGTAGGCACTTTGCAAAAAAAACCTCTGTTTTCCTTCAAAAATGTGGCTGTGTCCACGTTGCGCTTTGGGGCGTTTCCTGTCGCGGGCGCTAGGCCTACCCACACAAGTGAGGTATCATTTTTATCGGGAGACGTGGGGGAACGCTGGGTGAAAGAAAATTTGTGGCTCCTCTCAGATTCCAGAACTTTCTGCCACCGAAATGTGAGGAACATGTGTTTTTTTAGCCAAATTTTGAGTTTTTCAATGGATTCTGGGTAACAGAACCTGGTCCGAGCCACACAAGTCACCCCATCTTGGATTCCCCTAGGTCTCTAGTTTTCAGAAATGCACAGGTTTGGTAGGTTTCCCTAGGTGGCGGCTGAGCTACAAGCCAAAATCTACAGGTAGGCACTTTGCAAAAAACACCTCTGTTTTCCTTCAAAAATTTGGATGTGTCCACGTTGCGCTTTGGGGCGTTTTCTGTCACGGGCGCTAGGCCTACCCACACAAGTGAGGTATCATTTTTATCGGGAGACGTGGGGGAACGCTGGGTGGAAGGAAATTTGTGGCTCCTCTCAGATTCCAGAACTTTCTGCCACAGAAATGTGAGGAACATGTGTTTTTTTAGCCAAATTTTGAGGTTTGCAATGGATTCTGGGTAACAGAACCTGGTCCGAGCCACACAAGTCACCCCATCTTCGATTCCCCTAGGTCTCTAGTTTTCAGAAATGCACAGGTTTGGTAGGTTTCCCTAGGTGGCGGCTGAGCTACAGGCCAAAATCTACAGGTAGGCACTTTGCAAAAAACACCTCTGTTTTCCTTCAAAAATTTGGCTGTGACCACGTTGCGCTTTGGGGCGTTTCCTGTTGCGGGCGCTAGGCCTACCCACACAAGTGAGGTATCATTTTTATCGGGAGACGTGGGGGAACGCTGGGTGGAAGGAAATTTGTGGCTCCTCTCAGATTCCAGAACTTTCTGCCACAGAAATGTGAGGAACATGTGTTTTTTTAGCCAAATTTTGAGGTTTGCAATGGATTCTGGGTAACAGAACCTGGTCCGAGCCACACAAGTCACCCCATCTTGGATTCCCCTAGGTCTCTAGTTTTCAGAAATGCACAGGTTTGGTAGGTTTCCCTAGGTGGCGGCTGAGCTACAGGCCAAAATCTACAGGTAGGCACTTTGCAAAAAACACCTCTGTTTTCCTTCAAAAATTTGGCTGTGTCTACGTTGCGCTTTGGGGCGTTTCCTGTCGCGGGCGCTAGGCCTACCCACACAAGTGAGGTATCATTTTTATCGGGAGACGTGGGGGAACGCTGGGTGGAAGGAAATTTGTGGCTCCTCTCAGATTCCAGAACTTTCTGCCACCGAAATGTGAGGAACATGTGTTTTTTAGCCAAATTTTGAGGTTTGCAATGGATTCTGGGTAACAGAACCTGTTCCGAGCCACACAAGTCACCCCATCTTGAATTCCCCTAGGTCTCTAGTTTTCAGAAATGCACAGGTTTGGTAGGTTTCCGTAGGTGGCGGCTGAGCTACAGGCCAAAATCTACAAGTAGGCATTTTGCAAAAAACACCTCTGTTTTCCTTCAAAAATTAGGCTGTGTCCACGTTGCGCTTTGGGGCGTTTCCTGTCGCGGGCGCTAGGCCTACCCACACAAGTGAGGTATCATTTTTATCGGGAGACGTGGGGGAACGCTGGGTGGAAGGAAATTCGTGGCTCCTCTCAGATTCCAGAACTTTCTGCCACAGAAATGGGAGGAACATGTGTTTTTTTAGCCAAATTTTGAGGTTTGCAATGGATTCTGGGTAACAGAACCTGGTCCGAGCCACACAAGTCACCCCATCTTGGATTCCCCTAGGTCTCTAGTTTTCAGAAATGCACAGGTTTGGTAGGTTTCCCTAGGTGGCGGCTGAGCTACAGTCCAAAATCTACAGGTAGGCACTTTGCAAAAAAAACCTCTGTTTTCCTTCAAAAATGTGGCTGTGTCCACGTTGCGCTTTGGGGCGTTTCCTGTCGCGGGCGCTAGGCCTACCCACACAAGTGAGGTATCATTTTTATCGGGAGACGTGGGGGAACGCTGGGTGAAAGAAAATTTGTGTCTCCTCTCAGATTCCAGAACTTTCTACCACCGAAATGTGAGGAACATGTGTTTTTTTAGCCAAATTTTGAGTTTTTCAATGGATTCTGGGTAACAGAACCTGGTCCGAGCCACACAAGTCACCCCATCTTGGATTCCCCTAGGTCTCTAGTTTTCAGAAATGCACAGGTTTGGTAGGTTTCCCTAGGTGGCGGCTGAGCTACAAGCCAAAATCTACAGGTAGGCACTTTGCAAAAAACACCTCTGTTTTCCTTCAAAAATTTGGATGTGTCCACGTTGCGCTTTGGGGCGTTTTCTGTCACGGGCGCTAGGCCTACCCACACAAGTGAGGTATCATTTTTATCGGGAGACGTGGGGGAACGCTGGGTGGAAGGAAATTTGTGGCTCCTCTCAGATTCCAGAACTTTCTGCCACAGAAATGTGAGGAACATGTGTTTTTTTAGCCAAATTTTGAGGTTTGCAATGGATTCTGGGTAACAGAACCTGGTCCGAGCCACACAAGTCACCCCATCTTTGATTCCCCTAGGTCTCTAGTTTTCAGAAATGCACAGGTTTGGTAGGTTTCCCTAGGTGGCGGCTGAGCTACAGGCCAAAATCTACAGGTAGGCACTTTGCAAAAAACACCTCTGTTTTCCTTCAAAAATTTGGCTGTGTCCACGTTGCGCTTTGGGGCGTTTCCTGTCGCGGGCGCTAGGCCTACCCACACAAGTGAGGTATCATTTTTATCGGGAGACGTGGGGGAACGCTGGGTGAAAGGAAATTTGTGGCTCCTCTCAGATTCCAGAACTTTCTGCCACAGAAATGTGAGGAACATGTGTTTTTTTAGCCAAATTTTGAGGTTTGCAAAGGATTCTGGGTAACAGAACCTGGTCCGAGCCACACAAGTCACCCCATCTTGGATTCCCCTAGGTCTCTAGTTTTCAGAAATGCACAGGTTTGGTAGGTTTCCCTAGGTGGCGGCTGAGCTACAGGCCAAAATCTACAGGTAGGCACTTTGCAAAAAACACCTCTGTTTTCCTTCAAAAATTTGGCTGTGTCCACGTTGCGCTTTGGGGCGTTTCATGTCGCGGGCGCTAGGTCTACCCACACAAGTGAGGTATCATTTTTATCGGGAGACGTGGGGGAACGCTGGGTGAGAGGAAATTTGTGGCTCCTCTCAGATTCCAGAACTTTCTGCCACAGAAATGTGAGGAACATGTGTTTTTTTTGCCAAATTTTGAGGTTTGCAATGGATTCTGAGTAACAGAACCTGGTCTGAGCCACACAAGTCACCCCATCTTGGATTCCCGTAGGTCTGTAGTTTTCAGAAATGCACAGGTTTGGTAGGTTTCCCTAGGTGGCGGCTGAGCTACAGGCCAAAATCTACAGGTAGGCACTTTGCAAAAAACACCTCTGTTTTCCTTCAAAAATGTGGCTGTGTCCACGTTGCGCTTTGGGGCGTTTCCTGTCGCGGGCGCTAGGCCTACCCACACAAGTGAGGTATCATTTTTATCGGGAGACGTGGGGGAACGCTGGGTGGAAGGAAATTTGTGGCTCCTCTCAGATTCCAGAACTTTCTGCCACCGAAATGTGAGGAACATGTGTTTTTTTAGCCAAATTTTGAGGTTTGCAATGGATTCTGGGTAACAGAACCTGGTCCGAGCCACACAAGTCACCCCATCTTGGATTCCCCTAGGTCTCTAGTTTTCAGAAATGCACAGGTTTGGTATGTTTCCCTAGGTGGCGGCTGAGCTACAAGCCAAAATCTACAGGTAGGTACTTTGCAAAAAACACCTCTGTTTTCCTTCAAAAATTTGGATGTGTCCACGTTGCGCTTTGGGGCGTTTTCTGTCGCGGGCGCTAGGCCTACCCACACAAGTGAGGTATCATTTTTATCGGGAGACGTGGGGGAACGCTGGGTGGAAGGAAATTCGTGGCTCCTCTCAGATTTCAGAACTTTCTGCCACAGAAATGTGAGGAACATGTGTTTTTTTAGCCAAATTTTGAGGTTTGCAATGGATTCTGGATAACAGAACCTGGTCCGAGCCACACAAGTCACCCCATCTTGGATTCCCCTAGGTCTCTAGTTTTCAGAAATGCACAGGTTTGGTAGGTTTCCCTAGGTGGCGGCTGAGCTACAGTCCAAAATCTACAGGTAAGCACTTTGCAAAAAACACCTCTGTTTTCCTTCAAAAATGTGGCTGTGTCCATGTTGCGCTTTGGGGCGTTTCCTGTCGCGGGCGCTAGGCCTACCCACACAAGTGAGGTATCATTTTTATCGGGAGACGTGAGGGAATGCTGGGTGAAAGGAAATTTGTGGCTCCTCTCAGATTCCAGAACTTTCTGCCACCGAAATGTGAGGCACATGTGTGTTTTTTTAGCCAAATTTTGAGGTTTGCAATGGATTCTGGGTAACAGAACCTGGTCCGAGCCACACAAGTCACCCCATCTTGGATTCCCCTAGGTCTCTAGTTTTCAGAAATGCACAGGTTTGGTAGGTTTCCCTAGGTGGCGGCTGAGCTACAAGCCAAAATCTACAGGTAGGACCTTTGCAAAAAACACCTCTGTTTTCCTTAAAAAATTTGGCTGTGTCCACGTTGCGCTTTGGGGCGTTTCATGTCACGGGCGCTAGGCCTACCCACACAAGTGAGGTATCATTTTTATCGGGTGACGTGGGGTAACGCTGGGTGAAAGAAAATTTGTGGCTCCTCTCAGATTCCAGAACTTTCTGCCACCGAAATGTGAGGAACATGTGTTTTTTTAAGCCAAATTTTGAGGTTTGCAATGGATTCTGGGTAACAGAACCTGGTCCGAGCCACACAAGTCACCCCATCTTCGATTCCCCTAGGTCTCTAGTTTTCAGAAATGCACAGGTTTGGTACGTTTCCCTAGGTGGCGGCTGAGCTACAACCCAAAATCTACAGGTAGGCACTTTGCAAAAAACACCTCTGTTTTCCTTCAAAAATTTGGATGTGTCCACGTTGCGCTTTGGGGCGTTTTCTGTCGCGGGCGCTAGGCCTACCCACACAAGTGAGGTATCATTTTTATCGGGAGACGTGGGGGAACGCTGGGTGGAAGGAAATTTGTGGCTCCTCTCAGATTCCAGAACTTTCTGCCACCGAAATGTGAGGAACATGTGTTTTTTTAAGCCAAATTTTGAGGTTTGCAATGGATTCTGGGTAACAGAACCTGGTCCGAGCCACACAAGTCACCCCATCTTGGATTCCCCTAGGTCTCTAGTTTTCAGAAATGCACAGGTTTGGTAGGTTTCCCTAGGTGGCGGCTGAGCTACAGGCCAAAATCTACAGGTAGGCACTTTGCAAAAAACACCTCTGTTTTCCTTAAAAAATTTGGCTGTGTCCACGTTGCGCTTTGGGGCGTTTCCTGTCGCGGGCGCTAGGCCTACCCACACAAGTGAGGTACCATTTTTATCGGGAGACGTGGGGGAACGCTGGGTGGAAGGAAATTTGTGGCTCCTCTCAGATTCCAGAACTTTCTGCCACCGAAATGTGAGGAACATGTGTTTTTTTAAGCCAAATTTTGAGGTTTGCAATGGATTCTGGGTAACAGAACCTGGTCCGAGCCACACAAGTCACCCCATCTTGGATTCCCCTAGTTCTCTAGTTTTCAGAAATGCACAGGTTTGGTAGGTTTCCCTAGGTGGCGGCTGAGCTACAGGCCAAAATCTACAGGTAGGCACTTTGCAAAAAACACCTCTGTTTTCCTTCAAAAATTTGGCTGTGTCCACGTTGCGCTTTGGGGCGTTTCCTGTCGCGGGCGCTAGGCCTACCCACACAAGTGAGGTATCATTTTTATCGGGAGACGTGAGGGAACGCTGGGTGAAAGGAAATTTGTGGCTCCTCTCAGATTCCAGAACTTTCTGCCACAGAAATGTGAGGAACATGTGTTTTTTTAGCCAAATTTTGAGGTTTGCAAAGGATTCTGGGTAACAGAACCTGGTCCGAGCCACACAAGTCACCCCATCTTGGATTCCCCTAGGTCTCTAGTTTTCAGAAATGCACAGGTTTGGTAGGTTTCCCTAGGTGGCGGTTGAGGTACAGGCCAAAATCTACAGGTAGGCACTTTGCAAAAAACACCTCTGTTTTCCTTCAAAAATTTGGCTGTGTCCACGTTGCGCTTTGGGGCGTTTCCTGTCGCGGGCGCTAGGCCTACCCACACAAGTGAGGTATCATTTTTATCGGGAGACGTGGGGGAACGCTGGGTGAAAGGAAATTTGTGGCTCCTCTCAGATTCCAGAACTTTCTGCCACAGAAATGTGAGGAACATGTGTTTTTTTAGCCAAATTTTGAGGTTTGCAATGGATTCTGGGTAACAGAACCTGGTCCGAGCCACACAAGTCACCCCATCTTGGATTCCCCTAGGTGTCTAGTTTTCAGAAATGCACAGGTTTGGTAGGTTTCCCTAGGTGGCGGCTGAGCTACAAGCCAAAATCTACAGGTAGGTACTTTGCAAAAAACACCTCTGTTTTCCTTCAAAAATTTGGATGTGTCCACGTTGCGCTTTGGGGCGTTTTCTGTCGCGGGCGCTAGGCCTACCCACACAAGTGAGGTATCATTTTTATCGGGAGACGTGGGGGAACGCTGGGTGGAAGGAAATTCGTGGCTCCTCTCAGATTCCAGAACTTTCTGCCACAGAAATGTGAGGAACATGTGTTTTTTTAGCCAAATTTTGAGGTTTGCAATGGATTCTGGATAACAGAACCTGGTCCGAGCCACACAAGTCACCCCATCTTGGATTCCCCTAGGTCTCTAGTTTTCAGAAATGCACAGGTTTGGTAGGTTTCCCTAGGTGGCGGCTGAGCTACAGTCCAAAATCTACAGGTAAGCACTTTGCAAAAAACACCTCTGTTTTCCTTCAAAAATGTGGCTGTGTCCATGTTGCGCTTTGGGGCGTTTCCTGTCGCGGGCGCTAGGCCTACCCACACAAGTGAGGTATCATTTTTATCGGGAGACGTGAGGGAACGCTGGGTGAAAGGAAATTTGTGGCTCCTCTCAGATTCCAGAACTTTCTGCCACCGAAATGTGAGGCACATGTGTGTTTTTTTAGCCAAATTTTTAGGTTTGCAATGGATTCTGGGTAACAGAACCTGGTCCGAGCCACACAAGTCACCCCATCTTGGATTCCCCTAGGTCTCTAGTTTTCAGAAATGCACAGGTTTGGTAGGTTTCCCTAGGTGGCGGCTGAGCTACAGGCCAAAATCTACAGGTAGGCACTTTGCAAAAAACACCTCTGTTTTCCTTAAAAAATTTGGCTGTGTCCACGTTGCGCTTTGGGGCGTTTCCTGTCGCGGGCGCTAGGCCTACCCACACAAGTGAGGTATCATTTTTATCGGGAGACGTGAGGGAACGCTGGGTGAAAAGAAATTTGTGGCTCCTCTCAGATTCCAGAACTTTCTGCCACAGAAATGTGAGGAACATGTGTTTTTTTAGCCAAATTTTGAGGTTTGCAAAGGATTCTGGGTAACAGAACCTGGTCCGAGCCACACAAGTCACCCCATCTTGGATTCCCCTAGGTCTCTAGTTTTCAGAAATGCACAGGTTTGGTAGGTTTCCCTAGGTGGCGGCTGAGGTACAGGCCAAAATCTACAGGTAGGCACTTTGCAAAAAACACCTCTGTTTTCCTTCAAAAATTTGGCTGTGTCCACGTTGCGCTTTGGGGCGTTTCCTGTCGCGGGCGCTAGGCCTACCCACACAAGTGAGGTATCATTTTTATCGGGAGACGTGGGGGAACGCTGGGTGAAAGGAAATTTGTGGCTCCTCTCAGATTCCAGAACTTTCTGCCACAGAAATGTGAGGAACATGTGTTTTTTTAGCCAAATTTTGAGGTTTGCAATGGATTCTGGGTAACAGAACCTGGTCCGAGCCACACAAGTCACCCCATCTTGGATTCCCCTAGGTCTCTAGTTTTCAGAAATGCACAGGTTTGGTAGGTTTCCCTAGGTGGCGGCTGAGCTACAAGCCAAAATCTACAGGTAGGTACTTTGCAAAAAACACCTCTGTTTTCCTTCAAAAATTTGGATGTGTCCACGTTGCGCTTTGGGGCGTTTTCTGTCGCGGGCGCTAGGCCTACCCACACAAGTGAGGTATCATTTTTATCGGGAGACGTGGGGGAACGCTGGGTGGAAGGAAATTCGTGGCTCCTCTCAGATTCCAGAACTTTCTGCCACAGAAATGTGAGGAACATGTGTTTTTTTAGCCAAATTTTGAGGTTTGCAATGGATTCTGGATAACAGAACCTGGTCCGAGCCACACAAGTCACCCCATCTTGGATTCCCCTAGGTCTCTAGTTTTCAGAAATGCACAGGTTTGGTAGGTTTCCCTAGGTGGCGGCTGAGCTACAGTCCAAAATCTACAGGTAAGCACTTTGCAAAAAACACCTCTGTTTTCCTTCAAAAATGTGGCTGTGTCCATGTTGCGCTTTGGGGCGTTTCCTGTCGCGGGCGCTAGGCCTACCCACACAAGTGAGGTATCATTTTTATCGGGAGACGTGAGGGAACGCTGGGTGAAAGGAAATTTGTGGCTCCTCTCAGATTCCAGAACTTTCTGCCACCGAAATGTGAGGCACATGTGTGTTTTTTTAGCCAAATTTTTAGGTTTGCAATGGATTCTGGGTAACAGAACCTGGTCCGAGCCACACAAGTCACCCCATCTTGGATTCCCCTAGGTCTCTAGTTTTCAGAAATGCACAGGTTTGGTAGGTTTCCCTAGGTGGCGGCTGAGCTACAGGCCAAAATCTACAGGTAGGCACTTTGCAAAAAACACCTCTGTTTTCCTTAAAAAATTTGGCTGTGTCCACGTTGCGCTTTGGGGCGTTTCCTGTCGCGGGCGCTAGGCCTACCCACACAAGTGAGGTATCATTTTTATCGGGACACGTGAGGGAACGCTGGGTGAAAAGAAATTTGTGGCTCCTCTCAGATTCCAGAACTTTCTGCCACAGAAATGTGAGGAACATGTGTTTTTTTAGCCAAATTTTGAGGTTTGCAAAGGATTCTGGGTAACAGAACCTGGTCCGAGCCACACAAGTCACCCCATCTTGGATTCCCCTAGGTCTCTAGTTTTCAGAAATGCACAGGTTTGGTAGGTTTCCCTAGGTGGCGGCTGAGCTACAGTCCAAAATCTACAGGTAAGCACTTTGCAAAAAACACCTCTGTTTTCCTTCAAAAATGTGGCTGTGTCCATGTTGCGCTTTGGGGCGTTTCCTGTCGTGGGCGCTAGGCCTACCCACACAAGTGAGGTATCATTTTTATCGGGAGACGTGAGGGAACGCTGGGTGAAAGGAAATTTGTGGCTCCTCTTAGATTCCAGAACTTTCTGCCACCGAAATGTGAGGCACATGTGTGTTTTTTTAGCCAAATTTTGAGGTTTGCAATGGATTCTGGGTAACAGAACCTGGTCCGAGCCACACAAGTCACGCCATCTTGGATTCCCCTAGGTCTCTAGTTTTCAGAAATGCACAGGTTTGGTAGGTTTCCCTAGGTGGCGGCTGAGCTACAAGCCAAAATCTACAGGTAGGCACTTTGCAAAAAACACCTCTGTTTTCCTTCAAAAATTTGGATGTGTCCACGTTGCGCTTTGGGGCGTTTTCTGTCGCGGGCGCTAGGCCTACCCACACAAGTGAGGTATCATTTTTATCGGGAGACGTGGGGGAACGCTGGGTGGAAGGAAATTTGTGGCTCCTCTCAGATTCCAGAACTTTCTGCCACCGAAATGTGAGGAACATGTGTTTTTTTAAGCCAAATTTTGAGGTTTGCAATGGATTCTGGGTAACAGAACCTGGTCCGAGCCACACAAGTCACCCCATCTTGGATTCCCCTAGGTCTCTAGTTTTCAGAAATGCACAGGTTTGGTAGGTTTCCCTAGGTGGCGGCTGAGCTACAGGCCAAAATCTACAGGTAGGCACTTTGCAAAAAACACCTCTGTTTTCCTTCAAAAATTTGGCTGTGTCCACGTTGCGCTTTGGGGCGTTTCCTGTCGCGGGCGCTAGGCCTACCCACTCAAGTGAGGTATCATTTTTATCGGGAGACGTGGGGGAACGCTGGGTGGAAGGAAATTTGTGGCTCCTCTCAGATTCCATAACTTTCTGCCACCGAAATGTGAGGAACATGTGTTTTTTTAAGCCAAATTTTGAGGTTTGCAATGGATTCTGGGTAACAGAACCTGGTCCGAGCCACACAAGTCACCCCATCTTGGATTCCCCTAGTTCTCTAGTTTTCAGAAATGCACAGGTTTGGTAGGTTTCCCTAGGTGGCGGCTGAGCTACAGGCCAAAATCTACAGGTAGGCACTTTGCAAAAAACACCTCTGTTTTCCTTAAAAAATTTGGCTGTGTCCACGTTGCGCTTTGGGGCGTTTCCTGTCGCGGGCGCTAGGCCTACCCACACAAGTGAGGTATCATTTTTATCGGGAGACGTGAGGGAACGCTGGGTGAAAGAAAATTGGTGGCTCCTCTCAGATTCCAGAACTTTCTGCCACAGAAATGTGAGGAACATGTGTTTTTTTAGCCAAATTTTGAGGTTTGCAAAGGATTCTGGGTAACAGAACCTGGTCCGAGCCACACAAGTCACCCCATCTTGGATTCCCCTAGGTCTCTAGTTTTCAGAAATGCACAGGTTTGGTAGGTTTCCCTAGGTGGCGGTTGAGGTACAGGCCAAAATCTACAGGTAGGCACTTTGCAAAAAACACCTCTGTTTTCCTTCAAAAATTTGGCTGTGTCCACGTTGCGCTTTGGGGCGTTTCCTGTCGCGGGCGCTAGGCCTACCCACACAAGTGAGGTATCATTTTTATCGGGAGACGTGGGGGAACGCTGGGTGAAAGGAAATTTGTGGCTCCTCTCAGATTCCAGAACTTTCTGCCACAGAAATGTGAGGAACATGTGTTTTTTTAGCCAAATTTTGAGGTTTGCAATGGATTCTGGGTAACAGAACCTGGTCCGAGCCACACAAGTCACCCCATCTTGGATTCCCCTAGGTCTCTAGTTTTCAGAAATGCACAGGTTTGGTAGGTTTCCCTAGGTGGCGGCTGAGCTACAAGCCAAAATCTACAGGTAGGTACTTTGCAAAAAACACCTCTGTTTTCCTTCAAAAATTTGGATGTGTCCACGTTGCGCTTTGGGGCGTTTTCTGTCGCGGGCGCTAGGCCTACCCACACAAGTGAGGTATCATTTTTATCGGGAGACGTGGGGGAACGCTGGGTGGAAGGAAATTCGTGGCTCCTCTCAGATTCCAGAACTTTCTGCCACAGAAATGTGAGGAACATGTGTTTTTTTAGCCAAATTTTGAGGTTTGCAATGGATTCTGGATAACAGAACCTGGTCCGAGCCACACAAGTCACCCCATCTTGGATTCCCCTAGGTCTCTAGTTTTCAGAAATGCACAGGTTTGGTAGGTTTCCCTAGGTGGCGGCTGAGCTACAGTCCAAAATCTACAGGTAAGCACTTTGCAAAAAACACCTCTGTTTTCCTTCAAAAATGTGGCTGTGTCCATGTTGCGCTTTGGGGCGTTTCCTGTCGCGGGCGCTAGGCCTACCCACACAAGTGAGGTATCATTTTTATCGGGAGACGTGAGGGAACGCTGGGTGAAAGGAAATTTGTGGCTCCTCTCAGATTCCAGAACTTTCTGCCACCGAAATGTGAGGCACATGTGTGTTTTTTTAGCCAAATTTTTAGGTTTGCAATGGATTCTGGGTAACAGAACCTGGTCCGAGCCACACAAGTCACCCCATCTTGGATTCCCCTAGGTCTCTAGTTTTCAGAAATGCACAGGTTTGGTAGGTTTCCCTAGGTGGCGGCTGAGCTACAGGCCAAAATCTACAGGTAGGCACTTTGCAAAAAACACCTCTGTTTTCCTTAAAAAATTTGGCTGTGTCCACGTTGCGCTTTGGGGCGTTTCCTGTCGCGGGCGCTAGGCCTACCCACACAAGTGAGGTATCATTTTTATCGGGACACGTGAGGGAACGCTGGGTGAAAAGAAATTTGTGGCTCCTCTCAGATTCCAGAACTTTCTGCCACAGAAATGTGAGGAACATGTGTTTTTTTAGCCAAATTTTGAGGTTTGCAAAGGATTCTGGGTAACAGAACCTGGTCCGAGCCACACAAGTCACCCCATCTTGGATTCCCCTAGGTCTCTAGTTTTCAGAAATGCACAGGTTTGGTAGGTTTCCCTAGGTGGCGGCTGAGCTACAGTCCAAAATCTACAGGTAAGCACTTTGCAAAAAACACCTCTGTTTTCCTTCAAAAATGTGGCTGTGTCCATGTTGCGCTTTGGGGCGTTTCCTGTCGTGGGCGCTAGGCCTACCCACACAAGTGAGGTATCATTTTTATCGGGAGACGTGAGGGAACGCTGGGTGAAAGGAAATTTGTGGCTCCTCTTAGATTCCAGAACTTTCTGCCACCGAAATGTGAGGCACATGTGTGTTTTTTTAGCCAAATTTTGAGGTTTGCAATGGATTCTGGGTAACAGAACCTGGTCCGAGCCACACAAGTCACGCCATCTTGGATTCCCCTAGGTCTCTAGTTTTCAGAAATGCACAGGTTTGGTAGGTTTCCCTAGGTGGCGGCTGAGCTACAAGCCAAAATCTACAGGTAGGCACTTTGCAAAAAACACCTCTGTTTTCCTTCAAAAATTTGGATGTGTCCACGTTGCGCTTTGGGGCGTTTTCTGTCGCGGGCGCTAGGCCTACCCACACAAGTGAGGTATCAATTTTTATCGGGAGACGTGGGGGAACGCTGGGTGGAAGGAAATTTGTGGCTCCTCTCAGATTCCAGAACTTTCTGCCACCGAAATGTGAGGAACATGTGTTTTTTTAAGCCAAATTTTGAGGTTTGCAATGGATTCTGGGTAACAGAACCTGGTCCGAGCCACACAAGTCACCCCATCTTGGATTCCCCTAGGTCTCTAGTTTTCAGAAATGCACAGGTTTGGTAGGTTTCCCTAGGTGGCGGCTGAGCTACAGGCCAAAATCTACAGGTAGGCACTTTGCAAAAAACACCTCTGTTTTCCTTCAAAAATTTGGCTGTGTCCACGTTGCGCTTTGGGGCGTTTCCTGTCGCGGGCGCTAGGCCTACCCACACAAGTGAGGTATCATTTTTATCGGGAGACGTGGGGGAACGCTGGGTGGAAGGAAATTTGTGGCTCCTCTCAGATTCCATAACTTTCTGCCACCGAAATGTGAGGAACATGTGTTTTTTTAAGCCAAATTTTGAGGTTTGCAATGGATTCTGGGTAACAGAACCTGGTCCGAGCCACACAAGTCACCCCATCTTGGATTCCCCTAGTTCTCTAGTTTTCAGAAATGCACAGGTTTGGTAGGTTTCCCTAGGTGGCGGCTGAGCTACAGGCCAAAATCTACAGGTAGGCACTTTGCAAAAAACACCTCTGTTTTCCTTCAAAAATTTGGCTGTGTCCACGTTGCGCTTTGGGGCGTTTCCTGTCGCGGGCGCTAGGCCTACCCACACAAGTGAGGTATCATTTTTATCGGGAGACGTGAGGGAACGCTGGGTGAAAGGAAATTGGTGGCTCCTCTCAGATTCCAGAACTTTCTGCCACAGAAATGTGAGGAACATGTGTTTTTTTAGCCAAATTTTGAGGTTTGCAAAGGATTCTGGGTAACAGAACCTGGTCCGAGCCACACAAGTCACCCCATCTTGGATTCCCCTAGGTCTCTAGTTTTCAGAAATGCACAGGTTTGGTAGGTTTCCCTAGGTGGCGGTTGAGGTACAGGCCAAAATCTACAGGTAGGCACTTTGCAAAAAACACCTCTGTTTTCCTTAAAAAATTTGGCTGTGTCCACGTTGCGCTTTGGGGCGTTTCCTGTCGCGGGCGCTAGGCCTACCCACACAAGTGAGGTATCATTTTTATCGGGAGACGTGGGGGAACGCTGGGTGAAAGGAAATTTGTGGCTCCTCTCAGATTCCAGAACTTTCTGCCACAGAAATGTGAGGAACATGTGTTTTTTTAGCCAAATTTTGAGGTTTGCAATGGATTCTGGGTAACAGAACCTGGTCCGAGCCACACAAGTCACCCCATCTTGGATTCCCCTAGGTCTCTAGTTTTCAGAAATGCACAGGTTTGGTAGGTTTCCCTAGGTGGCGGCTGAGCTACAAGCCAAAATCTACAGGTAGGTACTTTGCAAAAAACACCTCTGTTTTCCTTCAAAAATTTGGATGTGTCCACGTTGCGCTTTGGGGCGTTTTCTGTCGCGGGCGCTAGGCCTACCCACACAAGTGAGGTATCATTTTTATCGGGAGACGTGGGGGAACGCTGGGTGGAAGGAAATTCGTGGCTCCTCTCAGATTCCAGAACTTTCTGCCACAGAAATGTGAGGAACATGTGTTTTTTTAGCCAAATTTTGAGGTTTGCAATGGATTCTGGATAACAGAACCTGGTCCGAGCCACACAAGTCACCCCATCTTGGATTCCCCTAGGTCTCTAGTTTTCAGAAATGCACAGGTTTGGTAGGTTTCCCTAGGTGGCGGCTGAGCTACAGTCCAAAATCTACAGGTAAGCACTTTGCAAAAAACACCTCTGTTTTCCTTCAAAAATGTGGCTGTGTCCATGTTGCGCTTTGGGGCGTTTCCTGTCGCGGGCGCTAGGCCTACCCACACAAGTGAGGTATCATTTTTATCGGGAGACGTGAGGGAACGCTGGGTGAAAGGAAATTTGTGGCTCCTCTCAGATTCCAGAACTTTCTGCCACCGAAATGTGAGGCACATGTGTGTTTTTTTAGCCAAATTTTTAGGTTTGCAATGGATTCTGGGTAACAGAACCTGGTCCGAGCCACACAAGTCACCCCATCTTGGATTCCCCTAGGTCTCTAGTTTTCAGAAATGCACAGGTTTGGTAGGTTTCCCTAGGTGGCGGCTGAGCTACAAGCCAAAATCTACAGGTAGGCACTTTGCAAAAAACACCTCTGTTTTCCTTCAAAAATTTGGATGTGTCCACGTTGCGCTTTGGGGCGTTTTCTGTCGCGGGCGCTAGGCCTACCCACACAAGTGAGGTATCATTTTTATCAGGAGACGTGGGGGAACGCTGGGTGGAAGGAAATTTGTGGCTCCTCTCAGATTCCAGAACTTTCTGCCACCGAAATGTGAGGAACATGTGTTTTTTTAAGCCAAATTTTGAGGTTTGCAATGGATTCTGGGTAACAGAACCTGGTCCGAGCCACACAAGTCACCCCATCTTGGATTCCCCTAGGTCTCTAGTTTTCAGAAATGCACAGGTTTGGTAGGTTTCCCTAGGTGGCGGCTGAGCTACAGGCCAAAATCTACAGGTAGGCACTTTGCAAAAAACACCTCTGTTGTCCTTCAAAAATTTGGCTGTGTCCACGTTGCGCTTTGGGGCGTTTCATGTCGCGGGCGCTAGGTCTACCCACACAAGTGAGGTATCATTTTTATCGGGAGACGTGGGGGAACGCTGGGTGGAAGGAAATTTGTGGCTCCTCTCAAATTCCAGAACTTTCTGCCACAGAAATGTGAGGAACATGTGTTTTTTTAGCCAAATTTTGAGGTTTGCAATGGATTCTGGGTAACAGAACCTGGTCTGAGCCACACAAGTCACCCCATCTTGGATTCCCCTAGGTCTCTAGTTTTCAGAAATGCACAGGTTTGGTAGGTTTCCCTAGGTGGCGGCTGAGCTACAGGCCAAAATCTACAGGTAGGCACTTTGCAAAAAACACCTCTGTTTTCCTTCAAAAATTTGGCTGTGTCCACGTTGCGCTTTGGGGCGTTTCCTGTCGCGGGCGCTAGGCCTACCCACACAAGTGAGGTATCATTTTTATCGGGAGACGTAGGGGAACGCTGGGTGGAAGGAAATTTGTGGCTCCTCTCAGATTCCAGAACTTTCTGCCACCGAAATGTGAGGAACATGTGTTTTTTTAGCCAAATTTTGAGGTTTGCAATGGATTCTGGGTAACAGAACCTGGTCCGAGCCACACAAGTCACCCCATCTTGGATTCCCCTAGGTCTCTAGTTTTCAGAAATGCACAGGTTTGGTAGGTTTCCCTAGGTGGCGGCTGATCTACAAGCCAAAATCTACAGGTAGGTACTTTGCAAAAAACACCTCTGTTTTCCTTCAAAAATTTGGATGTGTCCACGTTGCGCTTTGGGGCGTTTTCTGTCGCGGGCGCTAGGCCTACCCACACAAGTGAGGTATCATTTTTATCGGGAGACGTGGGGGAACGCTGGGTGGAAGGAAATTCGTGGCTCCTCTCAGATTCCAGAACTTTCTGCCACAGAAATGTGAGGAACATGTGTTTTTTTAGCCAAATTTTGAGGTTTGCAATGGATTCTGGATCACAGAACCTGGTCCGAGCCACACAAGTCACCCCATCTTGGATTCCCCTAGGTCTCTAGTTTTCAGAAATGCACAGGTTTGGTAGGTTTCCCTAGGTGGCGGCTGAGCTACAGTCCAAAATCTACAGGTAAGCACTTTGCAAAAAACACCTCTGTTTTCCTTCAAAAATGTGGCTGTGTCCACGTTGCGCTTTGGGGCGTTTCCTGTCGCGGGCGCTAGGCCTACCCACACAAGTGAGGTATCATTTTTATCGGGAGACGTGAGGGAACGCTGGGTGAAAGGAAATTTGTGGCTCCTCTCAGATTCCAGAACTTTCTGCCACCGAAATGTGAGGAACATGTGTGTTTTTTTAGCCAAATTTTGAGGTTTGCAATGGATTCTGGGTAACAGAACCTGGTCCGAGCCACACAAGTCACCCCATCTTGGATTCCCCTAGGTCTCTAGTTTTCAGAAATGCACAGGTTTGGTAGGTTTCCCTAGGTGGCGGCTGAGCTACAAGCCAAAATCTACAGGTAGGCACTTTGCAAAAAACACCTCTGTTTTCCTTCAAAAATTTGGATGTGTCCACGTTGCGCTTTGGGGCGTTTTCTGTCGCGGGCGCTAGGCCTACCCACACAAGTGAGGTATCATTTTTATCGGGAGACGTGGGGGAACGCTGGGTGGAAGGAAATTTGTGGCTCCTCTCAGATTCCAGAACTTTCTGCCACAGAAATGTGAGGAACATGTGTTTTTTTAAGCCAAATTTTGAGGTTTGCAATGGATTCTGGGTAACAGAACCTGGTCCGAGCCACACAAGTCACCCCATCTTGGATTCCCCTAGGTCTCTAGTTTTCAGAAATGCACAGGTTTGGTAGGTTTCCCTAGGTGGCGGCTGAGGTACAGGCCAAAATCTACAGGTATGCACTTTGCAAAAAACACCTCTGTTTTCCTTCAAAAATTTGGCTGTGTCCACGTTGCACTTTGGGGCGTTTCCTGTCGCGGGCGCTAGGCCTACCCACACAAGTGAGGTATGATTTTTATCGGGAGACGTGGGGGAACGCTGGGTGAAAGGAAATTTGTGGCTCCTCTCAGATTCCAGAACTTTCTGCCACAGAAATGTGAGGAACATGCGTTTTTTTAGCCAAATTTTGAGGTTTGCAAAGGATTCTGGGTAACAGAACCTGGTCCGAGCCACACAAGTCACCCCATCTTGGATTCCCCTAGGTCTCTAGTTTTCAGAAATGCACAGGTTTGGTAGGTTTCCCTAGGTGGCGGCTGAGCTACAGGCCAAAATCTACAGGTAGGCACTTTGCAAAAAACACCTCTGTTGTCCTTCAAAAATTTGGCTGTGTCCACGTTGCGCTTTGGGGCGTTTCATGTCGCGGGCGCTAGGTCTACCCACACAAGTGAGGTATCATTTTTATCGGGAGACGTGGGGGAACGCTGGGTGGAAGGAAATTTGTGGCTCCTCTCAGATTCCAGAACTTTCTGCCACAGAAATGTGAGGAACATGTGTTTTTTTAGCCAAATTTTGAGGTTTGCAATGGATTCTGGGTAACAGAACCTGGTCTGAGCCACACAAGTCACCCCATCTTGGATTCCCCTAGGTCTCTAGTTTTCAGAAATGCACAGGTTTGGTAGGTTTCCCTAGGTGGCGGCTGAGCTACAGGCCAAAATCTACAGGTAGGCACTTTGCAAAAAACACCTCTGTTTTCCTTCAAAAATTTGGCTGTGACCACGTTGCGCTTTGGGGCGTTTCCTGTTGCGGGCGCTAGGCCTACCCACACAAGTGAGGTATCATTTTTATCGGGAGACGTGGGGGAACGCTGGGTGGAAGGAAATTTGTGGCTCCTCTCAGATTCCAGAACTTTCTGCCACAGAAATGTGAGGAACATGTGTTTTTTTAGCCAAATTTTGAGGTTTGCAATGGATTCTGGGTAACAGAACCTGGTCCAAGCCACACAAGTCACCCCATCTTGGATTCCCCTAGGTCTCTAGTTTTCAGAAATGCACAGGTCTGGTAGGTTTCCCTAGGTGGCGGCTGAGCTACAGGCCAAAATCTACAGGTAGGCACTTTGCAAAAAACACCTCTGTTTTCCTTCAAAAATTTGGCTGTGTCTACGTTGCGCTTTGGGGCGTTTCCTGTCGCGGGCGCTAGGCCTACCCACACAAGTGAGGTATCATTTTTATCGGGAGACGTGGGGGAACGCTGGGTGGAAGGAAATTTGTGGCTCCTCTCAGATTCCAGAACTTTCTGCCACCGAAATGTGAGGAACATGTGTTTTTTTAGCCAAATTTTGAGGTTTGCAATGGATTCTGGGTAACAGAACCTGGTCCGAGCCACACAAGTCACCCCATCTTGGATTCCCCTAGGTCTCTAGTTTTCAGAAATGCACAGGTTTGGTAGGTTTCCCTAGGTGGCGGCTGAGCTACAGGCCAAAATCTACAAGTAGGCATTTTGCAAAAAACACCTCTGTTTTCCTTCAAAAATTTGGCTGTGTCCACGTTGCGCTTTGGGGCGTTTCCTGTCGCGGGCGCTAGGCCTACCCACACAAGTGAGGTATCATTTTTATCGGGAGACATGGGGGAACGCTGGGTGGAAGGAAATTCGTGGCTCCTCTCAGATTCCAGAACTTTCTGCCACCGAAATGTGAGGCACATGTGTGTTTTTTTAGCCAAATTTTGAGGTTTGCAATGGATTCTGGGTAACAGAACCTGGTCCGAGCCACACAAGTCACCCCATCTTGGATTCCCCTAGGTCTCTAGTTTTCAGAAATGCACAGGTTTGGTAGGTTTCCCTAGGTGGCGGCTGAGCTACAAGCCAAAATCTACAGGTAGGCACTTTGCAAAAAACACCTCTGTTTTCCTTCAAAAATTTGGATGTGTCCACGTTGCGCTTTGGGGCGTTTTCTGTCGCGGGCGCTAGGCCTACCCACACAAGTGAGGTATCATTTTTATCGGGAGACGTGGGGGAACGCTGGGTGGAAGGAAATTTGTGGCTCCTCTCAGATTCCAGAACTTTCTGCCACCGAAATGTGAGGAACATGTGTTTTTTTAAGCCAAATTTTGAGGTTTGCAATGGATTCTGGGTAACAGAACCTGGTCCGAGCCACACAAGTCACCCCATCTTGGATTCCCCTAGGTCTCTAGTTTTCAGAAATGCACAGGTTTGGTAGGTTTCCCTAGGTGGCGGCTGAGCTACAGGCCAAAATCTACAGGTAGGCACTTTGCAAAAAACACCTCTGTTTTCCTTCAAATATTTGGCTGTGTCCACGTTGCGCTTTGGGGCGTTTCCTGTCGCGGGCGCTAGGCCTACCCACACAAGTGAGGTATCATTTTTATCGGGAGACGTGGGGGAACGCTGGGTGAAAGGAAATTTGTGGCTCCTCTCAGATTCCAGAACTTTCTGCCACAGAAATGTGAGGAACATGTGTTTTTTTAGCCAAATTTTGAGGTTTGCAAAGGATTCTGGGTAACAGAACCTGGTCCGAGCCACACAAGTCACCCCATCTTGGATTCCCCTAGGTCTCTAGTTTTCAGAAATGCACAGGTTTGGTAGGTTTCCCTAGGTGGCGGCTGAGCTACAGGCCAAAATCTACAGGTAGGCACTTTGCAAAAAACACCTCTGTTGTCCTTCAAAAATTTGGCTGTGTCCACGTTGCGCTTTGGGGCGTTTCATGTCGCGGGCGCTAGGTCTACCCACACAAGTGAGGTATCATTTTTATCGGGAGACGTGGGGGAACGCTGGGTGGAAGGAAATTTGTGGCTCCTCTCAAATTCCAGAACTTTCTGCCACAGAAATGTGAGGAACATGTGTGTTTCTTTAGCCAAATTTTGAGGTTTGCAATGGATTCTGGGTAACAGAACCTGGTCTGAGCCACACAAGTCACCCCATCTTGGATTCCCCTAGGTCTCTAGTTTTCAGAAATGCACAGGTTTGGTAGGTTTCCCTAGGTGGCGGCTGAGCTACAGGCCAAAATCTACAGGTAGGCACTTTGCAAAAAACACCTCTGTTTTCCTTCAAAAATTTGGCTGTGTCCACGTTGCGCTTTGGGGCGTTTCCTGTCGCGGGCGCTAGGCCTACCCACACAAGTGAGGTATCATTTTTATCGGGAGACGTAGGGGAACGCTGGGTGGAAGGAAATTTGTGGCTCCTCTCAGATTCCAGAACTTTCTGCCACCGAAATGTGAGGAACATGTGTTTTTTTAGCCAAATTTTGAGGTTTGCAATGGATTCTGGGTAACAGAACCTGGTCCGAGCCACACAAGTCACCCCATCTTGGATTCCCCTAGGTCTCTAGTTTTCAGAAATGCACAGGTTTGGTAGGTTTCCCTAGGTGGCGGCTGAGCTACAGGCCAAAATCTACAAGTAGGCATTTTGCAAAAAACACCTCTGTTTTCCTTCAAAAATTTGGCTGTGTCCACGTTGCGCTTTGGGGCGTTTCCTGTCGCGGGCGCTAGGCCTACCCACACAAGTGAGGTATCATTTTTATCGGGAGACGTGGGGGAACGCTGGGTGGAAGGAAATTCGTGGCTCCTCTCAGATTCCAGAACTTTCTGCCATAGAAATGTGAGGAACATGTGTTTTTTTAGCCAAATTTTGAGGTTTGCAATGGATTCTGGGTAACAGAACCTGGTCCGAGCCACACAAGTCACCCCATCTTGGATTCCTCTAGGTCTCTAGTTTTCAGAAATGCACAGGTTTGGTAGGTTTCCCTAGGTGGCGGCTGAGCTACAAGCCAAAATCTACAGGTAGGTACTTTGCAAAAAACACCTCTGTTTTCCTTCAAAAATTTGGCTGTGTCCACGTTGCGCTTTGGGGCGTTTACTGTTGCGGGCGCTAGGCCTACCCACACAAGTGAGGTATCATTTTTATCGGGAGACGTGGGGGAACGCTGGGTGGAAGGAAATTTGTGGCTCCTCTCAGATTCCAGAACTTTCTGCGACAGAAATGTGAGGAACATGTGTTTTTTTAGCCAAATTTTGAGGTTTGCAATGGATTCTGGGTAACAGAACCTGGTCCGAGCCACACAAGTCACCCCATCTTGGATTCCCCTAGGTCTCTAGTTTTCAGAAATGCACAGGTTTGGTAGGTTTCCCTAGGTGGCGGCTGAGCTACAGGCCAAAATCTACAGGTAGGCACTTTGCAAAAAACACCTCTGTTTTCCTTCAAAAATTTGGCTGTGTCTACGTTGCGCTTTGGGGCGTTTCCTGTCGCGGGCGCTAGGCCTACCCACACAAGTGAGGTATCATTTTTATCGGGAGACGTGGGGGAACGCTGGGTGGAAGGAAATTTGTGGCTCCTCTCAGATTCCAGAACTTTCTGCCACCGAAATGTGAAGAACGTGTTTTTTTAGCCAAATTTTGAGGTTTGCAATGGATTCTGGGTAACAGAACCTGGTCCGAGCCACACAAGTCACCCCTTCTTGGATTCCCCTAGGTCTCTAGTTTTCAGAAATGCACAGGTTTGGTAGGTTTCCCTAGGTGGCGGCTGAGCTACAGTCCAAAATCTACAGGTAGGCACTTTGCAAAAAAAACCTCTGTTTTCCTTCAAAAATGTGGCTGTGTCCACGTTGCGCTTTGGGGCGTTTCCTGTCGCGGGCGCTAGGCCTACCCACACAAGTGAGGTATCATTTTTATCGGGAGACGTGGGGGAACGCTGGGTGAAAGAAAATTTGTGGCTCCTCTCAGATTCCAGAACTTTCTGCCACCGAAATGTGAGGAACATGTGTTTTTTTAGCCACATTTTGAGTTTTGCAATGGATTCTGGGTAACAGAACCTGGTCCGAGCCACACAAGTCACCCCATCTTGGATTCCCCTAGGTCTCTAGTTTTCAGAAATGCACAGGTTTGGTAGGTTTCCCTAGGTGGCGGCTGAGCTACAAGCCAAAATCTACAGGTAGGTACTTTGCAAAAAACACCTCTGTTTTCCTTCAAAAATTTGGCTGTGTCCACGTTGCGCTTTGGGGCGTTTACTGTTGCGGGCGCTAGGCCTACCCACACAAGTGAGGTATCATTTTTATCGGGAGACGTGGGGGAACGCTGGGTGGAAGGAAATTCGTGGCTCCTCTCAGATTCCAGAACTTTCTGCCACAGAAATGTGAGGAACATGTGTTTTTTTAGCCAAATTTTGAGGTTTGCAATGGATTCTGGATAACAGAACCTGGTCCGAGCCACACAAGTCACCCCATCTTGGATTCCCCTAGGTCTCTAGTTTTCAGAAATGCACAGGTTTGGTAGGTTTCCCTAGGTGGCGGCTGAGCTAAAGTCCAAAATCTACAGGTAAGCACTTTGCAAAAAACACCTCTGTTTTCCTTCAAAAATGTGGCTGTGTCCATGTTGCGCTTTGGGGCATTTCCTGTCGCGGGCGCTAGGCCTACCCACACAAGTGAGGTATCATTTTTATCGGGAGACATGGGGGAACGCTGGGTGGAAGGAAATTCGTGGCTCCTCTCAGATTCCAGAACTTTCTGCCACCGAAATGTGAGGCACATGTGTGTTTTTTTAGCCAAATTTTGAGGTTTGCAATGGATTCTGGGTAACAGAACCTGGTCCGAGCCACACAAGTCACCCCATCTTGGATTCCCCTAGGTCTCTAGTTTTCAGAAATGCACAGGTTTGGTAGGTTTCCCTAGGTGGCGGCTGAGCTACAAGCCAAAATCTACAGGTAGGCACTTTGCAAAAAACACCTCTGTTTTCCTTCAAAAATTTGGATATGTCCACGTTTCGCTTTGGGGCGTTTTCTGTCGCGGGCGCTAGGCCTACCCACACAAGTGAGGTATCATTTTTATCGGGAGACGTGGGGGAACGCTGGGTGGAAGGAAATTTGTGGCTCCTCTCAGATTCCAGAACTTTCTGCCACCGAAATGTGAGGAACATGTGTTTTTTTAAGCCAAATTTTGAGGTTTGCAATGGATTCTGGGTAACAGAACCTGGTCCGAGCCACACAAGTCACCCCATCTTGGATTCCCCTAGGTCTCTAGTTTTCAGAAATGCACAGGTTTGGTAGGTTTCCCTAGGTGGCGGCTGAGCTACAGGCCAAAATCTACAGGTAGGCACTTTGCAAAAAACACCTCTGTTTTCCTTCAAAAATTTGGCTGTGTCCACGTTGCGCTTTGGGGCGTTTCCTGTCGCGGGCGCTAGGCCTACCCACACAAGTGAGGTATCATTTTTATCGGGAGACGTGGGGGAACGCTGGGTGAAAGGAAATTTGTGGCTCCTCTCAGATTCCAGAACTTTCTGCCACAGAAATGTGAGGAACATGTGTTTTTTTAGCCAAATTTTGAGGTTTGCAAAGGATTCTGGGTAACAGAACCTGGTCCGAGCCACACAAGTCACCCCATCTTGGATTCCCCTAGGTCTCTAGTTTTCAGAAATGCACAGGTTTGGTAGGTTTCCCTAGGTGGCGGCTGAGCTACAGGCCAAAATCTACAGGTAGGCACTTTGCAAAAAACACCTCTGTTGTCCTTCAAAAATTTGGCTGTGTCCACGTTGCGCTTTGGGGCGTTTCATGTCGCGGGCGCTAGGTCTACCCACACAAGTGAGGTATCATTTTTATCGGGAGACGTGGGGGAACGCTGGGTGGAAGGAAATTTGTGGCTCCTCTCAAATTCCAGAACTTTCTGCCACAGAAATGTGAGGAACATGTGTTTCTTTAGCCAAATTTTGAGGTTTGCAATGGATTCTGGGTAACAGAACCTGGTCTGAGCCACACAAGTCACCCCATCTTGGATTCCCCTAGGTCTCTAGTTTTCAGAAATGCACAGGTTTGGTAGGTTTCCCTAGGTGGCGGCTGAGCTACAGGCCAAAATCTACAGGTAGGCACTTTGCAAAAAACACCTCTGTTTTCCTTCAAAAATTTGGCTGTGTCCACGTTGCGCTTTGGGGCGTTTCCTGTCGCGGGCGCTAGGCCTACCCACACAAGTGAGGTATCATTTTTATCGGGAGACGTAGGGGAACGCTGGGTGGAAGGAAATTTGTGGCTCCTCTCAGATTCCAGAACTTTCTGCCACCGAAATGTGAGGAACATGTGTTTTTTTAGCCAAATTTTGAGGTTTGCAATGGATTCTGGGTAACAGAACCTGGTCCGAGCCACACAAGTCACCCCATCTTGGATTCCCCTAGGTCTCTAGTTTTCAGAAATGCACAGGTTTGGTAGGTTTCCCTAGGTGGCGGCTGAGCTACAAGCCAAAATCTACAGGTAGGTACTTTGCAAAAAACACCTCTGTTTTCCTTCAAAAATTTGGATGTGTCCACGTTGCGCTTTGGGGCGTTTTCTGTCGCGGGCGCTAGGCCTACCCACACAAGTGAGGTATCATTTTTATCGGGAGACGTGGGGGAACGCTGGGTGGAAGGAAATTCGTGGCTCCTCTCAGATTCCAGAACTTTCTGCCACAGAAATGTGAGGAACATGTGTTTTTTTAGCCAAATTTTGAGGTTTGCAATGGATTCTGGATCACAGAACCTGGTCCGAGCCACACAAGTCACCCCATCTTGGATTCCCCTAGGTCTCTAGTTTTCAGAAATGCACAGGTTTGGTAGGTTTCCCTAGGTGGCGGCTGAGCTACAGTCCAAAATCTACAGGTAAGCACTTTGCAAAAAACACCTCTGTTTTCCTTCAAAAATGTGGCTGTGTCCACGTTGCGCTTTGGGGGGCGTTTCCTGTCGCGGGCGCTAGGCCTACCCACACAAGTGAGGTATCATTTTTATCGGGAGACGTGAGGGAACGCTGGGTGAAAGGAAATTTGTGGCTCCTCTCAGATTCCAGAACTTTCTGCCACAGAAATGTGAGGAACATGTGTTTTTTTAGCCAAATTTTGAGGTTTGCAATGGATTCTGGGTAACAGAACCTGGTCCGAGCCACACAAGTCACCCCATCTTGGATTCCCCTAGGTCTCTAGTTTTCAGAAATGCACAGGTCTGGTGGGTTTCCCTAGGTGGCGGCTGAGCTACAGGCCAAAATCTACAGGTAGGCACTTTGCAAAAAACACCTCTGTTTTCCTTCAAAAATTTGGCTGTGTCTACGTTGCGCTTTGGGGCGTTTCCTGTCGCGGGCGCTAGGCCTACCCACACAAGTGAGGTATCATTTTTATCGGGAGACGTGGGGGAACGCTGGGTGGAAGGAAATTTGTGGCTCCTCTCAGATTCCAGAACTTTCTGCCACCGAAATGTGAGGAACATGTGTTTTTTTAGCCAAATTTTGAGGTTTGCAATGGATTCTGGGTAACAGAACCTGGTCCGAGCCACACAAGTCACCCCATCTTGGATTCCCCTAGGTCTCTAGTTTTCAGAAATGCACAGGTTTGGTAGGTTTCCCTAGGTGGCGGCTAAGCTACAGGCCAAAATCTACAAGTAGGCATTTTGCAAAAAACACCTCTGTTTTCCTTCCAAAATTTGGCTGTGTCCACGTTGCGCTTTGGGGCGTTTCCTGTCGCGGGCGCTAGGCCTACCCACACAAGTGAGGTATCATTTTTATCGGGAGACGTGGGGGAACGCTGGGTGGAAGGAAATTCGTGGCTCCTCTCAGATTCCAGAACTTTCTGCCACAGAAATGGGAAGAACATGTGTTTTTTTAGCCAAATTTTGAGGTTTGCAATGGATTCTGGGTAACAGAACCTGGTCCGAGCCACACAAGTCACCCCATCTTGGATTCCCCTAGGTCTCTAGTTTTCAGAAATGCACAGGTTTGGTAGGTTTCCCTAAGTGGCGGCTGAGCTACAGTCCAAAATCTACAGGTAGGCACTTTGCAAAAAAAAACCTCTGTTTTCCTTCAAAAATGTGGATGTGTCCACGTTGCGCTTTGGGGCGTTTCCTGTCGCGGGCGCTAGGCCTACCCACACAAGTGAGGTATCATTTTTATCGGGAAACGTGGGGGAACGCTGGGTGAAAGAAAATTTGTGGCTCCTCTCAGATTCCAGAACTTTCTGCCACCGAAATGTGAGGAACATGTGTTTTTTTAGCCAAATTTTGAGTTTTGCAATGGATTCTGGGTAACAGAACCTGGTCCGAGCCACACAAGTCACCCCATCTTGGATTCCCCTAGGTCTCTAGTTTTCAGAAATGCACAGGTTTGGTAGGTTTCCCTAGGTGGCGGCTGAGCTAAAAGCCAAAATCTACAGGTAGGTACTTTGCAAAAAACACCTCTGTTTTCCTTCAAAAATCTGGCTGTGTCCACGTTGCGCTTTGGGGCGTTTACTGTTGCGGGCGCTAGGCCTACCCACACAAGTGAGGTATCATTTTTATCGGGAGACGCGGAGGAACGCTGGGTGGAAGGAAATTTGTGGCTCCTCTCAGATTCCAGAACTTTCTGCCACAGAAATGTGAGGAACATGTGTTTTTTTAGCCAAATTTTGAGGTTTGCAATGGATTCTGGGTAACAGAACCTGGTCCGAGCCACACAAGTCACCCCATCTTGGATTCCCCTAGGTCTCTAGTTTTCAGAAATGCACAGGTTTGGTAGGTTTCCCTAGGTGGCGGCTGAGCTACATTCCCAAATCTACAGGTAGGCACTTTGCAAAAAACACCTCTGTTTTCCTTCAAAAATGTGGCTGTGTCCACGTTGCGCTTTGGGGCGTTTCCTGTCGCGGGCGCTAGGCCTACCCACACAAGTGAGGTATCATTTTTATCGGGAGACGTGGGGGAACGCTGGGTGGAAGGAAATTTGTGGCTCCTCTCAGATTCCAGAACTTTCTGCCACAGAAATGTGAGGAACATGTGTTTTTTTAGCCAAATTTTGAGGTTTGCAATCGATTCTGGGTAACAGAACCTGGTCCGAGCCACACAAGTCACCCCATCTTGGATTCCCCTAGGTCTCTAGTTTTCAGAAATGCACAGGTTTGGTAGGTTTCCCTAGGTGGCGGCTGAGCTAAAAGCCAAAATCTACAGGTAGGTACTTTGCAAAAAACACCTCTGTTTTCCTTCAAAAATCTGGCTGTGTCCACGTTGCGCTTTGGGGCGTTTACTGTTGCGGGCGCTAGGCCTACCCACACAAGTGAGGTATCATTTTTATCGGGAGACGCGGAGGAACGCTGGGTGGAAGGAAATTTGTGGCTCCTCTCAGATTCCAGAACTTTCTGCCACAGAAATGTGAGGAACATGTGTTTTTTTTAGCCAAATTTTGAGGTTTGCAATGGATTCTGGGTAACAGAACCTGGTCCGAGCCACACAAGTCACCCCATCTTGGATTCCCCTAGGTCTCTAGTTTTCAGAAATGCACAGGTTTGGTAGGTTTCCCTAGGTGGCGGCTGAGCTACAGTCCCAAATCTACAGGTAGGCACTTTGCAAAAAACACCTGTTTTCCTTCAAAAATGTGGCTGTGTCCACGTTGCGCTTTGGGGCGTTTCCTGTCGCGGGCGCTTGGCCTACCCACACAAGTGAGGTATCATTTTTATCGGGAGACGTGAGGGAACGCTGGGTGAAAGGAAATTTGTGGCTCCTCTCAGATTCCAGAACTTTCTGCCACCGAAATGTGAGGAACATGTGTGTTTTTTTTAGCCAAATTTTGAGTTTTGCAATGGATTCTGGGTAACAGAACCTGGTCCGAGCCACACAAGTCACCCCATCTTGGATTCCCCTAGGTCTCTAGTTTTCAGAAATGCACAGGTTTGGTAGGTTTCCCTAGGTGGCGGCTGAGCTACAAGCCAAAATCTACAGGTAGGCACTTTGCAAAAAACACCTCTGTTTTCCTTCAAAAATTTGGATGTGTCCACGTTGCGCTTTGGGGCGTTTCCTGTTGCGGGCGCTAGGCCTACCCACACAAGTGAGGTATCATTTTTATCGGGAGACGTGGGGGAACGCTGGGTGGAAGGAAATTTGTGGCTCCTCTCAGATTCCAGAACTTTCTGCCACAGAAATGTGAGGAACATGTGTTTTTTTAGCCAAATTTTGAGGTTTGCAATGGATTCTGGGTAACAGAACCTGGTCCGAGCCACACAAGTCACCCCATCTTGGATTCCCCTAGGTCTCTAGTTTTCAGAAATGCACAGGTTTGGTAGGTTTCCCTAGGTGGCGGCTGAGCTACAGGCCAAAATCTACAGGTAGGCACTTTGCAAAAAACACCTCTGTTTTCCTTCAAAAATTTGGCTGTGTCTACGTTGCGCTTTGGGGCATTTCCTGTCGCGGGCGCTAGGCCTACCCACACAAGTGAGGTATCATTTTTATCGGGAGACGTGGGGGAACGCTGGGTGGAAGGAAATTCGTGGCTCCTCTCAGATTCCAGAACTTTCTGCCACAGAAATGTGAGGAACATGTGTTTTTTTAGCCAAATTTTGAGGTTTGCAATGGATTCTGGGTAACAGAACCTGGTCCGAGCCACACAAGTCACCCCATCTTGGATTCCCCTAGGTCTCTAGTTTTCAGAAATGCACAGGTTTGGTAGGTTTCCCTAGGTGGCGGCTGAGCTACAGTCCAAAATCTACAGGTAGGCACTTTGCAAAAAAAAACTCTGTTTTCCTTCAAAAATGTGGCTGTGTCCACGTTGCGCTTTGGGGCGTTTCCTGTCGCGGGCGCTAGGCCTACCCACACAAGTGAGGTATCATTTTTATCGGGAGACGTGGGGGAACGCTGGGTGAAAGAAAATTTGTGGCTCCTCTCAGATTCCAGAACTTTCTGCCACCGAAATGTGAGGAACATGTGTTTTTTTAGCCAAATTTTGAGTTTTGCAATGGATTCTGGGTAACAGAACCTGGTCCGAGCCACACAAGTCACCCCATCTTGGATTCCCCTAGGTCTCTAGTTTTCAGAAATGCACAGGTTTGGTAGGTTTCCCTAGGTGGCGGCTGAGCTACAAGCCAAAATCTACAGGTAGGTACTTTGCAAAAAACAACTCTGTTTTCCTTCAAAAATTTGGCTGTGTCCACGTTGCGCTTTGGGGCGTTTACTGTTGCGGGCGCTAGGCCTACCCACACAAGTGAGGTATCATTTTTATCGGGAGACGTGGGGGAACGCTGGGTGGAAGGAAATTCGTGGCTCCTCTCAGATTCCAGAACTTTCTGCCACAGAAATGTGAGGAACATGTGTTTTTTTAGCCAAATTTTGAGGTTTGCAATGGATTCTGGATAACAGAACCTGGTCCGAGCCACAAAAGTCACCCCATCTTGGATTCCCCTAGGTCTCTAGTTTTCAGAAATGCACAGGTTTGGTAGGTTTCCCTAGGTGGCGGCTGAGCTACAGTCCAAAATCTACAGGTAAGCACTTTGCAAAAAACACCTCTGTTTTCCTTCAAAAATGTGGCTGTGTCCACGTTGCGCTTTGGGGCGTTTCCTGTCGCGGGCGCTAGGCCTACCCACACAAGTGAGGTATCATTTTTATCGGGAGACGTGAGGGAACGCTGGGTGAAAGGAAATTTGTGGCTCCTCTCAGATTCCAGAACTTTCTGCCACCGAAATGTGAAGAACATGTGTTTTTTTAGCCAAATTTTGAGGTTTGCAATGGATTCTGGGTAACAGAACCTGGTCCGAGCCACACAAGTCACCCCATCTTGGATTCCCCTAGGTCTCTAGTTTTCAGAAATGCACAGGTTTGGTAGGTTTCCCTAGGTGGCGGCTGAGCTACAGGCCAAAATCTACAAGTAGGCATTTTGCAAAAAACACCTCTGTTTTCCTTCAAAAATGTGGCTGTGTCCACGTTGCGCTTTGGGGCATTTCCTGTCGCGGGCGCTAGGCCTACCCACACAAGTGAGGTATCATTTTTATCGGGAGACGTGGGGGAACGCTGGGTGGAAGGAAATTCGTGGCTCCTCTCAGATTCCAGAACTTTCTGCCACAGAAATGTGAGGAACATGTGTTTTTTTAGCCAAATTTTGAGGTTTGCAATGGGTTCTGGGTAACAGAACCTGGTCCGAGCCACACAAGTCACCCCATCTTGGATTCCCCTAGGTCTCTAGTTTTCAGAAATGCACTGGTTTGGTAGGTTTCCCTAGGTGGCGGCTGAGCTACAGTCCAAAATCTACAGGTAAGCACTTTGCAAAAAAAACCTCTGTTTTCCTTCAAAAATGTGGCTGTGTCCACGTTGCGCTTTGGGGCGTTTCCTGTCGCGGGCGCTAGGCCTACCCACACAAGTGAGGTATCATTTTTATCGGGAGACGTGAGGGAACGCTGGGTGAAAGGAAATTTGTGGCTCCTCTCAGATTCCAGAACTTTCTGCCACCGAAATGTGAAGAAGATGTGTTTTTGTAGCCAAATTTTGAGGTTTGCAATGGATTCTGGGTAACAGAACCTGGTCCGAGCCACACAAGTCACCCCATCTTGGATTCCCCTAGGTCTCTAGTTTTCAGAAATGCACAGGTTTGGTAGGTTTCCCTAGGTGGCGGCTGAGCTACAGGCCAAAATCTACAAGTAGGCATTTTGCAAAAAACACCTCTGTTTTCCTTCAAAAATTTGGCTGTGTCCACGTTGCGCTTTGGGGCATTTCCTGTCGCGGGCGCTAGGCCTACCCACACAAGTGAGGTATCATTTTTATCGGGAGACATGGGGGAACGCTGGGTGGAAGGAAATTCGTGGCTCCTCTCAGATTCCAGAACTTTCTGCCACAGAAATGTGAGGAACATGTGTTTTTTTAGCCAAATTTTGAGGTTTGCAATGGATTCTGGGTAACAGAACCTGGTCCGAGCCACACAAGTCACCCCATCTTGGATTCCCCTAGGTCTCTAGTTTTCAGAAATGCACAGGTTTGGTAGGTTTCCCTAGGTGGCGGCTGAGCTACAGTCCAAAATCTACAGGTAGGCACTTTGCAAAAAAAACCTCTGTTTTCCTTCAAAAATGTGGCTGTGTCCACGTTGCGCTTTGGGGCGTTTCCTGTCGCGGGCGCTAGGCCTACCCACACAAGTGAGGTATCATTTTTATCGGGAGACGTGGGGGAACGCTGGGTGAAAGAAAATTTGTGGCTCCTCTCAGATTCCAGAACTTTCTGCCACCGAAATGTGAGGAACATGTGTTTTTTTAGCCAAATTTTGAGTTTTGCAATGGATTCTGGGTAACAGAACCTGGTCCGAGCCACACAAGTCACCCCATCTTGGATTCCCCTAGGTCTCTAGTTTTCAGAAATGCACAGGTTTGGTAGGTTTCCCTAGGTGGCGGCTGAGCTACAAGCCAAAATCTACAGGTAGGTACTTTGCAAAAAACACCTCTGTTTTCCTTCAAAAATTTGGCTGTGTCCACGTTGCGCTTTGGGGCGTTTACTGTTGCGGGCGCTAGGCCTACCCACACAAGTGAGGTATCATTTTTATCGGGAGACGTGGGGGAACGCTGGGTGGAAGGAAATTCGTGGCTCCTCTCAGATTCCAGAACTTTCTGCCACAGAAATGTGAGGAACATGTGTTTTTTTAGCCAAATTTTGAGGTTTGCAATGGATTCAGGATAACAGAACCTGGTCCGAGCCACACAAGTCACCCCATCTCGGATTCCCCTAGGTCTCTAGTTTTCAGAAATGCACAGGTTTGGTAGGTTTCCCTAGGTGGCGGCTGAGCTACAGTCCAAAATCTACAGGTAAGCACTTTGCAAAAAACACCTCTGTTTTCCTTCAAAAATGTGGCTGTGTCCACGTTGCGCTTTGGGGCGTTTCCTGTCGCGGGCGCTAGGCCTACCCACACAAGTGAGGTATCATTTTTATCGGGAGACGTGAGGGAACGCTGGGTGAAAGGAAATTTGTGGCTCCTCTCAGATTCCAGAACTTTCTGCCACCGAAATGTGAGGAACATGTGTGTTTTTTTAGCCAAATTTTGAGGTTTGCAATGGATTCTGGGTAACAGAACCTGGTCCGAGCCACACACGTCACCCCATCTTGGATTCCCCTAGGTCTCTAGTTTTCAGAAATGCACAGGTTTGGTAGGTTTCCCTAGGTGGCGGCTGAGCTACAAGCCAAAATCTACAGGTAGGCACTTTGCAAAAAAACACCTCTGTTTTCCTTCAAAAATGTGGATGTGTCCACGTTGCGCTTTGGGGCGTTTTCTGTCGCAGGCGCTAGGCCTACCCACACAAGTGAGGTATCATTTTTATCGGGAGACATGGGGGAACGCTGGGTGGAAGAAAATTTGTGGCTCCTCTCAGATTCCAGAACTTTCTGCCACAGAAATGTGAGGAACATGTGTTTTTTTAAGCCAAATTTTGAGGTTTGCAATGGATTCTGGGTAACAGAACCTGGTCCGAGCCACACAAGTCACCCCATCTTGGATTCCCCTAGGTCTCTAGTTTTCAGAAATGCACAGGTTTGGTAGGTTTCCCTAGGTGGCGGCTGAGCTACAGGCCAAAATCTACAGGTAGGCACTTTGCAAAAAACACCTCTGTTTTCCTTCAAAAATTTGGCTGTGTCCACGTTGCGCTTTGGGGCGTTTCCTGTCGCGGGCGCTAGGCCTACCCACACAAGTGAGGTATCATTTTTATCGGGAGACGTGGGGGAACGCTGAGTGAAAGGAAATTTGTGGCTCCTCTCAGATTCCAGAACTTTCTGCCACAGAAATGTGAGGAACATGTGTTTTTTTAGCCAAATTTTGAGGTTTGCAAAGGATTCTGGGTAACAGAACCTGGTCCGAGCCACACAAGTCACCCCATCTTGGATTCCCCTAGGTCTCTAGTTTTCAGAAATGCACAGGTTTGGTAGGTTTCCCTAGGTGGCGGCTGAGCTACAGGCCAAAATCTACAGGTAGGCACTTTGCAAAAAACACCTCTGTTGTCCTTAAAAAATTTGGCTGTGTCCACGTTGCGCTTTGGGGCGTTTCATGTCACGGGCGCTAGGTCTACCCACACAAGTGAGGTATCATTTTTATCGGGAGACATGGGGGAACGCTGGGTGGAAGGAAATTTGTGGCTCCTCTCAGATTCCAGAACTTTCTGCCACAGAAATGTGAGGAACGTGTTTTTTTAGCCAAATTTTTAGGTTTGCAATGGATTCTGGGTAACAGAACCTGGTCTGAGCCACACAAGTCACCCCATCTTGGATTCCCCTAGGTCTCTAGTTTTCAGAAATGCACAGGTTTGGTAGGTTTCCCTAGGTGGCGGCTGAGCTACAGGCCAAAATCTACAGGTAGGCACTTTGCAAAAAAACCTCTGTTTTCCTTCAAAAATTTGGCTGTGACCACGTTGCGCTTTGGGGCGTTTCCTGTTGCGGGCGCTAGGCCTACCCACACAAGTGAGGTATCATTTTTATCGGGAGACGTGGGGGAACGCTGGGTGGAAGGAAATTTGTGGCTCCTCTCAGATTCCAGAACTTTCTGCCACAGAAATGTGAGGAACATGTGTTTTTTTAGCCAAATTTTGAGGTTTGCAATGGATTCTGGGTAACAGAACCTGGTCCGAGCCACACAAGTCACCCCATCTTGGATTCCCCTAGGTCTCTAGTTTTCAGAAATGCACAGGTTTGGTAGGTTTCCCTAGGTGGCGGCTGAGCTACAGGCCAAAATCTACAGGTAGGCACTTTGCAAAAAACACCTCTGTTTTCCTTCAAAAATTTGGCTGTGTCTACGTTGCGCTTTGGGGCGTTTCCTGTCGCGGGCGCTAGGCCTACCCACACAAGTGAGGTATCATTTTTATCGGGAGACGTGGGGGAACGCTGGGTGAAAGGAAATTTGTGGCTCCTCTCAGATTCCAGAACTTTCTGCCACAGAAATGTGAGGAACATGTGTTTTTTTAGCCAAATTTTGAGGTTTGCAAATGATTCTGGGTAACAGAACCTGGTCCGAGCCACACAAGTCACCCCATCTTAGATTCCCCTAGGTCTCTAGTTTTCAGAAATGCACAGGTTTGGTAGCTTTCCCTAGGTGGCGGCTGAGCTACAAGCCAAAATCTACAGGTAGGCACTTTGCAAAAAACACCTCTGTTTTCCTTCAAAAATTTTGATGTGTCCACGTTGCGCTTTGGGGCGTTTTCTGTCACGGGCGCTAGGCCTACCCACACAAGTGAGGTATCATTTTTATCGGGAGACGTGGGGGAACGCTGGGTGGAAGGAAATTTGTGGCTCCTCTCAGATTCCAGAACTTTCTGCCACAGAAATGTGAGGAACATGTGTTTTTTTAGCCAAATTTTGAGGTTTGCAATGGATTCTGGGTAACAGAACCTGGTCCGAGCCACACAAGTCACCCCATCTTGGATTCCCCTAGGTCTCTAGTTTTCAGAAATGCACAGGTTTGGTAGGTTTCGATAGGTGGCGGCTGAGCTACAGGCCAAAATCTACAGGTAGGCACTTTGCAAAAAACACCTCTGTTTTCCTTCAAAAATTTGGCTGTGTCCACGTTGCGCTTTGGGGCGTTTCCTGTCGCGGGCGCTAGTCCTACCCACACAAGTGAGGTATCATTTTTATCGGGAGACGTGAGGGAACGCTGGGTGAAAGGAAATTTGTGGCTCCTCTCAGATTCCAGAACTTTCTGCCACCGAAATGTGAGGAACATGTGTGTTTTTTTAGCCAAATTTTGAGTTTTGCAATGGATTCTGGGTAACAGAACCTGGTCCGAGCCACACAAGTCACCCCATCTTGGATTCCCCTAGGTCTCTAGTTTTCAGAAATGCACAGGTTTGGTAGGTTTCCCTAGGTGGCGGCTGAGCTACAAGCCAAAATCTACAGGTAGGCACTTTGCAAAAAACACCTCTGTTTTCCTTCAAAAATTTGGATGTGTCCACGTTGCGCTTTGGGGCGTTTTCTGTCGCGGGCGCTAGGCCTACCCACACAAGTGAGGTATCATTTTTATCGGGAGACATGGGGGAACGCTGGGTGGAAGGAAATTCGTGGCTCCTCTCAGATTTCAATACTTTCTGCCACAGAAATGTGAGGAACATGTGTTTTTTTAGCCAAATTTTGAGGTTTGCAATGGATTCTGGGTAACAGAACCTGGTCCGAGCCACACAAGTCACCGCATCTTGGATTCCCCTAGGTCTCTAGTTTTCAGAAATGCACAGGTTTGGTAGGTTTCCCTATGTGGCGGCTGAGCTACAGGCCAAAATCTACAGGTAGGCACTTTGCAAAAAACACCTCTGTTTTCCTTCAAAAATTTGGCTGTGTCCACGTTGCGGTTTGGGGCGTTTCATGTCACGGGCGCTAGGCCTACCCACACAAGTGAGGTATCATTTTTATCGGGAGACGTGGGGGAACGCTGGGTGAAAGGAAATTTGTGGCTCCTCTCAGATTCCAGAACTTTCTGCCACAGAAATGTGAGGAACATGTGTTTTTTTAGCCAAATTTTGAGGTTTGCAAAGGATTCTGGGTAACAGAACCTGGTCCGAGCCACACAAGTCACCCCATCTTGGATTCCCCTAGGTCTCTAGTTTTCAGAAATGCACAGGTTTGGTAGGTTTCCCTAGGTGGCGGCTGAGCTACAGGCCAAAATCTACAAGTAGGCACTTTGCAAAAAACACCTCTGTTTTCCTTCAAAAATTTGGCTGTGTCCACGTTGCGCTTTGGGGCATTTCCTGTCGCGGGCGCTAGGCCTACCCACACAAGTGAGGTATCATTTTTATCGGGAGACGTGGGGGAACGCTGAGTGAAAGGAAATTTGTGGCTCCTCTCAGATTCCAGAACTTTCTGCCACAGAAATGTGAGGAACATGTGTTTTTTTAGCCAAATTTTGAGGTTTGCAAAGGATTCTGGGTAACAGAACCTGGTCCGAGCCACACAAGTCACCCCATCTTGGATTCCCCTAGGTCTCTAGTTTTCAGAAATGCACAGGTTTGGTAGGTTTCCCTAGGTGGCGGCTGAGCTACAGGCCAAAATCTACAGGTAGGCACTTTGCAAAAAACACCTCTGTTGTCCTTCAAAAATTTGGCTGTGTCCACGTTGCGCTTTGGGGCGTTTCATGTCGCGGGCACTAGGTCTACCCACACAAGTGAGGTATCATTTTTATCGGGAGACGTGGGGGAACGCTGGGTGGAAGGAAATTTGTGGCTCCTCTCAGATTCCAGAACTTTCTGCCACAGAAATGTGAGGAACGTGTTTTTTTAGCCAAATTTTGAGGTTTGCAATGGATTCTGGGTAACAGAACCTGGTCTGAGCCACACAAGTCACCCCATCTTGGATTCCCCTAGGTCTCTAGTTTTCAGAAATGCACAGGTTTGGTAGGTTTCCCTAGGTGGCGGCTGAGCTACAGGCCAAAATCTACAGGTAGGCACTTTGCAAAAAACACCTCTGTTTTCCTTCAAAAATTTGGCTGTGACCACGTTGCGCTTTGGGGCGTTTCCTGTTGCGGGCGCTAGGCCTACCCACACAAGTGAGGTATCATTTTTATCGGGAGACATGGGGGAACGCTGGGTGGAAGGAAATTTGTGGCTCCTCTCAGATTCCAGAACTTTCTGCCACAGAAATGTGAGGAACATGTGTTTTTTTAGCCAAATTTTGAGGTTTGCAATGGATTCTGGGTAACAGAACCTGGTCCGAGCCACACAAGTCACCACATCTTGGATTCCCCTAGGTCTCTAGTTTTCAGAAATGCACAGGTTTGGTAGGTTTCCCTAGGTGGCGGCTGAGCTACAGGCCAAAATCTACAGGTAGGCACTTTGCAAAAAACACCTCTGTTTTCCTTCAAAAATTTTGATGTGTCCACGTTGCGCTTTGGGGCGTTTCCTGTCGCGGGCGCTAGGCCTACCCACACAAGTGAGGTATCATTTTTATCGGGAGACGTGGGGGAACGCTGGGTGAAAGGAAATTTGTGGCTCCTCTCAGATTCCAGAACTTTCTGCCACAGAAATGTGAGGAACATGTGTTTTTTTAGCCAAATTGTGAGGTTTGCAAAGGATTCTGGGTAACAGAACCTGGTCCGAGCCACACAAGTCACCCCATCTTAGATTCCCCTAGGTCTCTAGTTTTCAGAAATGCACAGGTTTGGTAGCTTTCCCTAGGTGGCGGCTGAGCTACAAGCCAAAATCTACAGGTAGGCACTTTGCAAAAAACACCTCTGTTTTCCTTCAAAAATTTGGATGTGTCCACGTTGCGCTTTGGGGCGTTTTCTGTCGCGGGCGCTAGGCCTACCCACACAAGTGAGGTATCATTTTTATCGGGAGACATGGGGGAACGCTGGGTGGAAGGAAATTCGTGGCTCCTCTCAGATTTCAATACTTTCTGCCACAGAAATGTGAGGAACATGTGTTTTTTTAGCCAAATTTTGAGGTTTGCAATGGATTCTGGGTAACAGAACCTGGTCCGAGCCACACAAGTCACCGCATCTTGGATTCCCCTAGGTCTCTAGTTTTCAGAAATGCACAGGTTTGGTAGGTTTCCCTATGTGGCGGCTGAGCTACAGGCCAAAATCTACAGGTAGGCACTTTGCAAAAAACACCTCTGTTTTCCTTCAAAAATTTGGCTGTGTCCACGTTGCGGTTTGGGGCGTTTCATGTCACGGGCGCTAGGCCTACCCACACAAGTGAGGTATCATTTTTATCGGGAGACGTGGGGGAACGCTGGGTGAAAGGAAATTTGTGGCTCCTCTCAGATTCCAGAACTTTCTGCCACAGAAATGTGAGGAACATGTGTTTTTTTAGCCAAATTTTGAGGTTTGCAAAGGATTCTGGGTAACAGAACCTGGTCCGAGCCACACAAGTCACCCCATCTTGGATTCCCCTAGGTCTCTAGTTTTCAGAAATGCACAGGTTTGGTAGGTTTCCCTAGGTGGCGGCTGAGCTACAGGCCAAAATCTACAAGTAGGCACTTTGCAAAAAACACCTCTGTTTTCCTTCAAAAATTTGGCTGTGTCCACGTTGCGCTTTGGGGCATTTCCTGTCGCGGGCGCTAGGCCTACCCACACAAGTGAGGTATCATTTTTATCGGGAGACGTGGGGGAACGCTGAGTGAAAGGAAATTTGTGGCTCCTCTCAGATTCCAGAACTTTCTGCCACAGAAATGTGAGGAACATGTGTTTTTTTAGCCAAATTTTGAGGTTTGCAAAGGATTCTGGGTAACAGAACCTGGTCCGAGCCACACAAGTCACCCCATCTTGGATTCCCCTAGGTCTCTAGTTTTCAGAAATGCACAGGTTTGGTAGGTTTCCCTAGGTGGCGGCTGAGCTACAGGCCAAAATATACAGGTAGGCACTTTGCAAAAAACACCTCTGTTGTCCTTCAAAAATTTGGCTGTGTCCACGTTGCGCTTTGGGGCGTTTCATGTCGCGGGCACTAGGTCTACCCACACAAGTGAGGTATCATTTTTATCGGGAGACGTGGGGGAACGCTGGGTGGAAGGAAATTTGTGGCTCCTCTCAGATTCCAGAACTTTCTGCCACAGAAATGTGAGGAACGTGTTTTTTTAGCCAAATTTTGAGGTTTGCAATGGATTCTGGGTAACAGAACCTGGTCTGAGCCACACAAGTCACCCCATCTTGGATTCCCCTAGGTCTCTAGTTTTCAGAAATGCACAGGTTTGGTAGGTTTCCCTAGGTGGCGGCTGAGCTACAGGCCAAAATCTACAGGTAGGCACTTTGCAAAAAACACCTCTGTTTTCCTTCAAAAATTTGGCTGTGACCACGTTGCGCTTTGGGGCGTTTCCTGTTGCGGGCGCTAGGCCTACCCACACAAGTGAGGTATCATTTTTATCGGGAGACATGGGGGAACGCTGGGTGGAAGGAAATTTGTGGCTCCTCTCAGATTCCAGAACTTTCTGCCACAGAAATGTGAGGAACATGTGTTTTTTTAGCCAAATTTTGAGGTTTGCAATGGATTCTGGGTAACAGAACCTGGTCCGAGCCACACAAGTCACCACATCTTGGATTCCCCTAGGTCTCTAGTTTTCAGAAATGCACAGGTTTGGTAGGTTTCCCTAGGTGGCGGCTGAGCTACAGGCCAAAATCTACAGGTAGGCACTTTGCAAAAAACACCTCTGTTTTCCTTCAAAAATTTTGATGTGTCCACGTTGCGCTTTGGGGCGTTTCCTGTCGCGGGCGCTAGGCCTACCCACACAAGTGAGGTATCATTTTTATCGGGAGACGTGGGGGAACGCTGGGTGAAAGGAAATTTGTGGCTCCTCTCAGATTCCAGAACTTTCTGCCACAGAAATGTGAGGAACATGTGTTTTTTTAGCCAAATTGTGAGGTTTGCAAAGGATTCTGGGTAACAGAACCTGGTCCGAGCCACACAAGTCACCCCATCTTAGATTCCCCTAGGTCTCTAGTTTTCAGAAATGCACAGGTTTGGTAGCTTTCCCTAGGTGGCGGCTGAGCTACAAGCCAAAATCTACAGGTAGGCACTTTGCAAAAAACACCTCTGTTTTCCTTCAAAAATTTTGATGTGTCCACGTTGCGCTTTGGGGCGTTTTCTGTCACGGGCGCTAGGCCTACCCACACAAGTGAGGTATCATTTTTATCGGGAGACGTGGGGGAACGCTGGGTGGAAGGAAATTTGTGGCTCCTCTCAGATTCCAGAACTTTCTGCCACAGAAATGTGAGGAACATGTGTTTTTTTAGCCAAATTTTGAGGTTTGCAATGGATTCTGGGTAACAGAACCTGGTCCGAGCCACACAAGTCACCCCATCTTGGATTCCCCTAGGTCTCTAGTTTTCAGAAATGCACAGGTTTGGTAGGTTTCGATAGGTGGCGGCTGAGCTACAGGCCAAAATCTACAGGTAGGCACTTTGCAAAAAACACCTCTGTTTTCCTTCAAAAATTTGGCTGTGTCCACGTTGCGCTTTGGGGCGTTTCCTGTCGCGGGCGCTAGGCCTACCCACAAAAGTGAGGTATCATTTTTATCGGGAGACGTGGGGGAACGCTGGGTGAAAGGAAATTTGTGGCTCCTCTCAGATTCCAGAACTTTCTGCCACAGAAATGTGAGGAACATGTGTTTTTTTAGCCAAATTTTGAGGTTTGCAAAGGATTCTGGGTAACAGAACCTGGTCCGAGCCACACAAGTCACCCCATCTTGGATTCCCCTAGGTCTCTAGTTTTCAGAAATGCACAGGTTTGGTAGGTTTCCCTAGGTGGCGGCTGAGCTACAGGCCAAAATCTACAGGTAGGCACTTTGCAAAAAACACCTCTGTTTTCCTTCAAAAATTTGGCTGTGTCCACGTTGCGCTTTGGGGCGTTTCATGTCGCGGGCGCTAGGTCTACCCACACAAGTGAGGTATAATTTTTATCGGGAGACGTGGGGGAACGCTGGGTGGACGGAAATTTGTGGCTCCTCTCAGATTCCAGAACTTTCTGCCACAGGAATGTGAGGAACATGTGTTTTTTTAGCCAAATTTTGAGGTTTGCAATGGATTCTGAGTAACAGAACCTGGTCTGAGCCACACAAGTCACCCCATCTTGGATTCCCCTAGGTCTCTAGTTTTCAGAAATGCACAGGTTTGGTAGGTTTCCCTAGGTGGCGGCTGAGCTACAAGCCAAAATCTACAGGTAGGTACTTTGCAAAAAACACCTCTGTTTTCCTTCAAAAATTTGGATGTGTCCACGTTGCGCTTTGGGGCGTTTTCTGTCGCGGGCGCTAGGCCTACCCACACAAGTGAGGTATCATTTTTATCGGGAGACGTGGGGGAACGCTGGGTGGAAGCAAATTCGTGGCTCCTCTCAGATTCCAGAACTTTCTGCCACAGAAATGTGAGGAACATGTGTTTTTTTAGCCAAATTTTGAGGTTTGCAATGGATTCTGGGTAACAGAACCTGGTCTGAGCCACACAAGTCACCCCATCTTGGATTCCCCTAGGTCTCTAGTTTTCAGAAATGCACAGGTTTGGTAGGTTTCCCTAGGTGGCGGCTGAGCTACAAGCCAAAATCTACAGGTAGGTACTTTGCAAAAAACACCTCTGTTTTCCTTCAAAAATTTGGATGTGTCAACGTTGCGCTTTGGGGCATTTTCTGTCGCGGGCGCTAGGCCTACCCACACAAGTGAGGTATCATTTTTATCGGGAGACGTGGGGGAACGCTGGGTGGAAGGAAATTCGTGGCTCCTCTCAGATTCCAGAACTTTCTGCCACAGAAATGTGAGGAACATGTGTTTTTTTAGCCAAATTTTGAGGTTTGCAATGGATTCTGGGTAACAGAACCTGGTCCGAGCCACACAAGTCACCCCATCTTGGATTCCCCTAGGTCTCTAGTTTTCAGAAATGCACAGGTTTGGTAGGTTTCCGTAGGTGGCGGCTGAGCTACAGTCCAAAATATACATGTAGGCACTTTGCAAAAAACACCTCTGTTTTCCTTCAAAAATGTGGCTGTGTCCACGTTGCGCTTTGGGGCGTTTCCTGTCGCGGGCGCTAGGCCTACCCACACAAGTGAGGTATCATTTTTATCGGGAGACGTGAGGGAACGCTGGGTGAAAGGAAATTTGTGGCTCCTCTCAGATTCCAGAACTTTCTGCCACCGAAATGTGAGGAACATGTGTGTTTTTTTAGCCAAATTTTGAGTTTTGCAATGGATTCTGGGTAACAGATCATGGTCCGAGCCACACAAGTCACCCCATCTTGGATTCCCCTAGGTCTCTAGTTTTCAGAAATGCACAGGTTTGGTAGGTTTCCCTAGGTGGCGGCTGAGCTACAAGCCAAAATCTACAGGTAGGCACTTTGCAAAAAACACCTCTGTTTTCCTTCAAAAATTTGGATGTGTCCACGTTGCGCTTTGGGGCGTTTTCTGTCGCGGGCGCTAGGCCTACCCACACAAGTGAGGTATCATTTTTATCGGAAGACGTGGGGGAACGCTGGGTGGAAGGAAATTTGTGGCTCCTCTCAGATTTCAATACGTTCTGCCACAGAAATGTGAGGAACATGTGTTTTTTTAGCCAAATTTTGAGGTTTGCAATGGATTCTGGGTAACAGAACCTGGTCCGAGCCACACAAGTCACCGCATCTTGGATTCCCCTAGGTCTCTAGTTTTCAGAAATGCACAGGTTTGGTAGGTTTCCCTATGTGGCGGCTGAGCTACAGGCCAAAATCTACAGGTAGGCACTTTGCAAAAAACACCTCTGTTTTCCTTAAAAAATTTGGCTGTGTCCACGTTGCGCTTTGGGGCGTTTCATGTCACGGGCGCTAGGCCTACCCACACAAGTGAGGTATCATTTTTATCGGGAGACGTGGGGAAACGCTGGGTGAAAGGAAATTTGTGGCTCCTCTCAGATTCCAGAACTTTCTGCCACAGAAATGTGAGGAACATGTGTTTTTTTAGCCAAATTTTGAGGTTTGCAAAGGATTCTGGGTAACAGAACCTGGTCCGAGCCACACAAGTCACCCCATCTTGGATTCCCCTAGGTCTCTAGTTTTCAGAAATGCACAGGTTTGGTAGGTTTCCCTAGGTGGCGGCTGAGCTACAGGCCAAAATCTACAGGTAGGCACTTTGCAAAAAACACCTCTGTTGTCCTTCAAAAATTTGGCTGTGTCTACGTTGCGCTTTGTGGCGTTTCCTGTCGCGGGCGCTAGGCCTACCCACACAAGTGAGGTATCATTTTTATCGGGAGACGTGGGGGAACGCTGGGTGGAAGGAAATTTGTGGCTCCTCTCAGATTCCAGAACTTTCTGCCACAGAAATGTGAGGAACATGTGTTTTTTTAGCCAAATTTTGAGGTTTGCAATGGATTCTGGGTAACAGAACCTGGTCTGAGCCACACAAGTCACCCCATCTTGGATTCCCCTAGGTCTCTAGTTTTCAGAAATTCACAGGTTTGGTAGGTTTCCCTAGGTGGCGGCTGAGCTACAGGCCAAAATCTACAGGTAGGCACTTTGCAAAAAACACCTCTGTTTTCCTTAAAAAATGTGGCTGTGTCAACGTTGCGCTTTGGGGCGTTTTCTGTCGCAGGCGCTAGGCCTACCCACACAAGTGAGGTATCATTTTTATCGGGAGACGTGGGGGAACGCTGGGTGGAAGGAAATTCGTGGCTCCTCTCAGATTCCAGAACTTTCTGCCACAGAAATGTGAGGAACATGTGTTTTTTTAGCCAAATTTTGAGGTTTGCAATGGATTCTGGGTAACAGAACCTGGTCCGAGCCACACAAGTCACCCCATCTTGGATTCCCCTAGGTCTCTAGTTTTCAGAAATGCACAGGTGTGGTAGGTTTCCGTAGGTGGCGGCTGAGCTACAGTCCAAAATATACATGTAGGCACTTTGCAAAAAACACCTCTGTTTTCCTTCAAAAATGTGGCTGTGTCCACGTTGCGCTTTGGGGCGTTTCCTGTCGCGGGCGCTAGGCCTACCCACACAAGTGAGGTATCATTTTTATCGGGAGACGTGAGGGAACGCTGGGTGAAAGGAAATTTGTGGCTCCTCTCAGATTCCAGAACTTTCTGCCACCGAAATGTGAGGAACATGTGTGTTTTTTTAGCCAAATTTTGAGTTTTGCAATGGATTCTGGGTAACAGAAAATGGTCCGAGCCACACAAGTCACCCCATCTTGGATTCCCCTAGGTCTCTAGTTTTCAGAAATGCACAGGTTTGGTAGGTTTCCCTAGGTGGCGGCTGAGCTACAAGCCAAAATCTACAGGTAGGCACTTTGCAAAAAACACCTCTGTTTTCCTTCAAAAATTTGGATGTGTCCACGTTGCGCTTTGGGGCGTTTTCAGTCACGGGCGCTAGGCCTACCCACACAAGTGAGGTATCATTTTTATCGGGAGACGTGGGGGAACGCTGGGTGGAAGGAAATTTGTGGCTCCTCTCAGATTTCAATACTTTCTGCCACAGAAATGTGAGGAACATGTGTTTTTTTAGCCAAATTTTGAGGTTTGCAATGGATTCTGGGTAACAGAACCTGGTCCGAGCCACACAAGTCACCCCATCTTGGATTCCCCTAGGTCTCTAGTTTTCAGAAATGCACAGGTTTGGTAGGTTTCCCTATGTGGCGGCTGAGCTACAGGCCAAAATCTACAGGTAGGCACTTTGCAAAAAACACCTCTGTTTTCCTTAAAAAATTTGGCTGTGTCCACGTTGTGCTTTGGGGCGTTTCATGTCACGGGCGCTAGGCCTACCCACACAAGTGAGGTATCATTTTTATCGGGAGACGTGGGGGAACGCTGGGTGGAAGGAAATTTGTGGCTCCTCTCAGATTCCAGAACTTTCTGCCACAGAAATGTGAGGAACATGTGTTTTTTTAGCCAAATTTTGAGGTTTGCAAAGGATTCTGGGTAACAGAACCTGGTCCGAGCCACACAAGTCACCCCATCTTAGATTCCCCTAGGTCTCTAGTTTTCAGAAATGCACAGGTTTGGTAGCTTTCCCTAGGTGGCGGCTGAGCTACAAGCCAAAATCTACAGGTAGGCACTTTGCAAAAAACACCTCTGTTTTCCTTCAAAAATTTTGATGTGTCCACGTTGCGCTTTGGGGCGTTTTCTGTCACGGGCGCTAGGCCTACCCACACAAGTGAGGTATCATTTTTATCGGGAGACGTGGGGGAACGCTGGGTGGAAGGAAATTTGTGGCTCCTCTCAGATTCCAGAACTTTCTGCCACAGAAATGTGAGGAACATGTGTTTTTTCAGCCAAATTTTGAGGTTTGCAATGGATTCTGGGTAACAGAACCTGGTCCGAGCCACACAAGTCACCCCATCTTGGATTCCCCTAGGTCTCTAGTTTTCAGAAATGCACAGGTTTGGTAGGTTTCGATAGGTGGCGGCTGAGCTACAGGCCAAAATCTACAGGTAGGCACTTTGCAAAAAACACCTCTGTTTTCCTTCAAAAATTTGGCTGTGTCCACGTTGCGCTTTGGGGCGTTTCCTGTCGCGGGCGCTAGGCCTACCCACAAAAGTGAGGTATCATTTTTATCGGGAGACGTGGGGGAACGCTGGGTGAAAGGAAATTTGTGGCTCCTCTCAGATTCCAGAACTTTCTGCCACAGAAATGTGAGGAACATGTGTTTTTTTAGCCAAATTTTGAGGTTTGCAAAGGATTCTGGGTAACAGAACCTGGTCCGAGCCACACAAGTCACCCCATCTTGGATTCCCCTAGGTCTCTAGTTTTCAGAAATGCACAGGTTTGGTAGGTTTCCCTAGGTGGCGGCTGAGCTACAGGCCAAAATCTACAGGTAGGCACTTTGCAAAAAACACCTCTGTTTTCCTTCAAAAATTTGGCTGTGTCCACGTTGCGCTTTGGGGCGTTTCATGTCGCGGGCGCTAGGTCTACCCACACAAGTGAGGTATAATTTTTATCGGGAGACGTGGGGGAACGCTGGGTGGACGGAAATTTGTGGCTCCTCTCAGATTCCAGAACTTTCTGCCACAGGAATGTGAGGAACATGTGTTTTTTTAGCCAAATTTTGAGGTTTGCAATGGATTCTGAGTAACAGAACCTGGTCTGAGCCACACAAGTCACCCCATCTTGGATTCCCCTAGGTCTCTAGTTTTCAGAAATGCACAGGTTTGGTAGGTTTCCCTAGGTGGCGGCTGAGCTACAAGCCAAAATCTACAGGTAGGTACTTTGCAAAAAACACCTCTGTTTTCCTTCAAAAATTTGGATGTGTCCACGTTGCGCTTTGGGGCGTTTTCTGTCGCGGGCGCTAGGCCTACCCACACAAGTGAGGTATCATTTTTATCGGGAGACGTGGGGGAACGCTGGGTGGAAGGAAATTCGTGGCTCCTCTCAGATTCCAGAACTTTCTGCCACAGAAATGTGAGGAACATGTGTTTTTTTAGCCAAATTTTGAGGTTTGCAATGGATTCTGGATCACAGAACCTGGTCCGAGCCACACAAGTCACCCCATCTTGGATTCCCCTAGGTCTCTAGTTTTCAGAAATGCACAGGTTTGGTAGGTTTCCCTAGGTGGCGGCTGAGCTACAGTCCAAAATCTACAGGTAAGCACTTTGCAAAAAACACCTCTGTTTTCCTTCAAAAATGTGGCTGTGTCCACGTTGCGCTTTGGGGCGTTTCCTGTCGCGGGCGCTAGGCCTACCCACACAAGTGAGGTATCATTTTTATCGGGAGACGTGAGGGAACGCTGGGTGAAAGGAAATTTGTGGCTCCTCTCAGATTCCAGAACTTTCTGCCACCGAAATGTGAGGAACATGTGTGTTTTTTTAGCCAAATTTTGAGGTTTGCAATGGATTCTGGGTAACAGAACCTGGTCCGAGCCACACAAGTCACCCCATCTTGGATTCCCCTAGGTCTCTAGTTTTCAGAAATGCACAGGTTTGGTAGGTTTCCCTAGGTGGCGGCTGAGCTACAAGCCAAAATCTACAGGTAGGCACTTTGCAAAAAACACCTCTGTTTTCCTTCAAAAATTTGGATGTGTCCACGTTGCGCTTTGGGGCGTTTTCTGTCGCGGGCGCTAGGCCTACCCACACAAGTGAGGTATCATTTTTATCGGGAGACGTGGGGGAACGCTGGGTGGAAGGAAATTTGTGGCTCCTCTCAGATTCCAGAACTTTCTGCCACAGAAATGTGAGGAACATGTGTTTTTTTAAGCCAAATTTTGAGGTTTGCAATGGATTCTGGGTAACAGAACCTGGTCCGAGCCACACAAGTCACCCCATCTTGGATTCCCCTAGGTCTCTAGTTTTCAGAAATGCACAGGTTTGGTAGGTTTCCCTAGGTGGCGGCTGAGGTACAGGCCAAAATCTACAGGTATGCACTTTGCAAAAAACACCTCTGTTTTCCTTCAAAAATTTGGCTGTGTCCACGTTGCACTTTGGGGCGTTTCCTGTCGCGGGCGCTAGGCCTACCCACACAAGTGAGGTATGATTTTTATCGGGAGACGTGGGGGAACGCTGGGTGAAAGGAAATTTGTGGCTCCTCTCAGATTCCAGAACTTTCTGCCACAGAAATGTGAGGAACATGCGTTTTTTTAGCCAAATTTTGAGGTTTGCAAAGGATTCTGGGTAACAGAACCTGGTCCGAGCCACACAAGTCACCCCATCTTGGATTCCCCTAGGTCTCTAGTTTTCAGAAATGCACAGGTTTGGTAGGTTTCCCTAGGTGGCGGCTGAGCTACAGGCCAAAATCTACAGGTAGGCACTTTGCAAAAAACACCTCTGTTGTCCTTCAAAAATTTGGCTGTGTCCACGTTGCGCTTTGGGGCGTTTCATGTCGCGGGCGCTAGGTCTACCCACACAAGTGAGGTATCATTTTTATCGGGAGACGTGGGGGAACGCTGGGTGGAAGGAAATTTGTGGCTCCTCTCAGATTCCAGAACTTTCTGCCACAGAAATGTGAGGAACATGTGTTTTTTTAGCCAAATTTTGAGGTTTGCAATGGATTCTGGGTAACAGAACCTGGTCTGAGCCACACAAGTCACCCCATCTTGGATTCCCCTAGGTCTCTAGTTTTCAGAAATGCACAGGTTTGGTAGGTTTCCCTAGGTGGCGGCTGAGCTACAGGCCAAAATCTACAGGTAGGCACTTTGCAAAAAACACCTCTGTTTTCCTTCAAAAATTTGGCTGTGACCACGTTGCGCTTTGGGGCGTTTCCTGTTGCGGGCGCTAGGCCTACCCACACAAGTGAGGTATCATTTTTATCGGGAGACGTGGGGGAACGCTGGGTGGAAGGAAATTTGTGGCTCCTCTCAGATTCCAGAACTTTCTGCCACAGAAATGTGAGGAACATGTGTTTTTTTAGCCAAATTTTGAGGTTTGCAATGGATTCTGGGTAACAGAACCTGGTCCAAGCCACACAAGTCACCCCATCTTGGATTCCCCTAGGTCTCTAGTTTTCAGAAATGCACAGGTCTGGTAGGTTTCCCTAGGTGGCGGCTGAGCTACAGGCCAAAATCTACAGGTAGGCACTTTGCAAAAAACACCTCTGTTTTCCTTCAAAAATTTGGCTGTGTCTACGTTGCGCTTTGGGGCGTTTCCTGTCGCGGGCGCTAGGCCTACCCACACAAGTGAGGTATCATTTTTATCGGGAGACGTGGGGGAACGCTGGGTGGAAGGAAATTTGTGGCTCCTCTCAGATTCCAGAACTTTCTGCCACCGAAATGTGAGGAACATGTGTTTTTTTAGCCAAATTTTGAGGTTTGCAATGGATTCTGGGTAACAGAACCTGGTCTGAGCCACACAAGTCACCCCATCTTGGATTCCCCTAGGTCTCTAGTTTTCAGAAATGCACAGGTTTGGTAGGTTTCCCTAGGTGGCGGCTGAGCTACAGGCCAAAATCTACAAGTAGGCATTTTGCAAAAAACACCTCTGTTTTCCTTCAAAAATTTGGCTGTGTCCACGTTGCGCTTTGGGGCGTTTCCTGTCGCGGGCGCTAGGCCTACCCACACAAGTGAGGTATCATTTTTATCGGGAGACATGGGGGAACGCTGGGTGGAAGGAAATTCGTGGCTCCTCTCAGATTCCAGAACTTTCTGCCACCGAAATGTGAGGCACATGTGTGTTTTTTTAGCCAAATTTTGAGGTTTGCAATGGATTCTGGGTAACAGAACCTGGTCCGAGCCACACAAGTCACCCCATCTTGGATTCCCCTAGGTCTCTAGTTTTCAGAAATGCACAGGTTTGGTAGGTTTCCCTAGGTGGCGGCTGAGCTACAAGCCAAAATCTACAGGTAGGCACTTTGCAAAAAACACCTCTGTTTTCCTTCAAAAATTTGGATGTGTCCACGTTGCGCTTTGGGGCGTTTTCTGTCGCGGGCGCTAGGCCTACCCACACAAGTGAGGTATCATTTTTATCGGGAGACGTGGGGGAACGCTGGGTGGAAGGAAATTTGTGGCTCCTCTCAGATTCCAGAACTTTCTGCCACCGAAATGTGAGGAACATGTGTTTTTTTAAGCCAAATTTTGAGGTTTGCAATGGATTCTGGGTAACAGAACCTGGTCCGAGCCACACAAGTCACCCCATCTTGGATTCCCCTAGGTCTCTAGTTTTCAGAAATGCACAGGTTTGGTAGGTTTCCCTAGGTGGCGGCTGAGCTACAGGCCAAAATCTACAGGTAGGCACTTTGCAAAAAACACCTCTGTTTTCCTTCAAATATTTGGCTGTGTCCACGTTGCGCTTTGGGGCGTTTCCTGTCGCGGGCGCTAGGCCTACCCACACAAGTGAGGTATCATTTTTATCGGGAGACGTGGGGGAACGCTGGGTGAAAGGAAATTTGTGGCTCCTCTCAGATTCCAGAACTTTCTGCCACAGAAATGTGAGGAACATGTGTTTTTTTAGCCAAATTTTGAGGTTTGCAAAGGATTCTGGGTAACAGAACCTGGTCCGAGCCACACAAGTCACCCCATCTTGGATTCCCCTAGGTCTCTAGTTTTCAGAAATGCACAGGTTTGGTAGGTTTCCCTAGGTGGCGGCTGAGCTACAGGCCAAAATCTACAGGTAGGCACTTTGCAAAAAACACCTCTGTTGTCCTTCAAAAATTTGGCTGTGTCCACGTTGCGCTTTGGGGCGTTTCATGTCGCGGGCGCTAGGTCTACCCACACAAGTGAGGTATCATTTTTATCGGGAGACGTGGGGGAACGCTGGGTGGAAGGAAATTTGTGGCTCCTCTCAAATTCCAGAACTTTCTGCCACAGAAATGTGAGGAACATGTGTGTTTCTTTAGCCAAATTTTGAGGTTTGCAATGGATTCTGGGTAACAGAACCTGGTCTGAGCCACACAAGTCACCCCATCTTGGATTCCCCTAGGTCTCTAGTTTTCAGAAATGCACAGGTTTGGTAGGTTTCCCTAGGTGGCGGCTGAGCTACAGGCCAAAATCTACAGGTAGGCACTTTGCAAAAAACACCTCTGTTTTCCTTCAAAAATTTGGCTGTGTCCACGTTGCGCTTTGGGGCGTTTCCTGTCGCGGGCGCTAGGCCTACCCACACAAGTGAGGTATCATTTTTATCGGGAGACGTAGGGGAACGCTGGGTGGAAGGAAATTTGTGGCTCCTCTCAGATTCCAGAACTTTCTGCCACCGAAATGTGAGGAACATGTGTTTTTTTAGCCAAATTTTGAGGTTTGCAATGGATTCTGGGTAACAGAACCTGGTCCGAGCCACACAAGTCACCCCATCTTGGATTCCCCTAGGTCTCTAGTTTTCAGAAATGCACAGGTTTGGTAGGTTTCCCTAGGTGGCGGCTGAGCTACAGGCCAAAATCTACAAGTAGGCATTTTGCAAAAAACACCTCTGTTTTCCTTCAAAAATTTGGCTGTGTCCACGTTGCGCTTTGGGGCGTTTCCTGTCGCGGGCGCTAGGCCTACCCACACAAGTGAGGTATCATTTTTATCGGGAGACGTGGGGGAACGCTGGGTGGAAGGAAATTCGTGGCTCCTCTCAGATTCCAGAACTTTCTGCCATAGAAATGTGAGGAACATGTGTTTTTTTAGCCAAATTTTGAGGTTTGCAATGGATTCTGGGTAACAGAACCTGGTCCGAGCCACACAAGTCACCCCATCTTGGATTCCTCTAGGTCTCTAGTTTTCAGAAATGCACAGGTTTGGTAGGTTTCCCTAGGTGGCGGCTGAGCTACAAGCCAAAATCTACAGGTAGGTACTTTGCAAAAAACACCTCTGTTTTCCTTCAAAAATTTGGCTGTGTCCACGTTGCGCTTTGGGGCGTTTACTGTTGCGGGCGCTAGGCCTACCCACACAAGTGAGGTATCATTTTTATCGGGAGACGTGGGGGAACGCTGGGTGGAAGGAAATTTGTGGCTCCTCTCAGATTCCAGAACTTTCTGCGACAGAAATGTGAGGAACATGTGTTTTTTTAGCCAAATTTTGAGGTTTGCAATGGATTCTGGGTAACAGAACCTGGTCCGAGCCACACAAGTCACCCCATCTTGGATTCCCCTAGGTCTCTAGTTTTCAGAAATGCACAGGTTTGGTAGGTTTCCCTAGGTGGCGGCTGAGCTACAGGCCAAAATCTACAGGTAGGCACTTTGCAAAAAACACCTCTGTTTTCCTTCAAAAATTTGGCTGTGTCTACGTTGCGCTTTGGGGCGTTTCCTGTCGCGGGCGCTAGGCCTACCCACACAAGTGAGGTATCATTTTTATCGGGAGACGTGGGGGAACGCTGGGTGGAAGGAAATTTGTGGCTCCTCTCAGATTCCAGAACTTTCTGCCACCGAAATGTGAAGAACGTGTTTTTTTAGCCAAATTTTGAGGTTTGCAATGGATTCTGGGTAACAGAACCTGGTCCGAGCCACACAAGTCACCCCTTCTTGGATTCCCCTAGGTCTCTAGTTTTCAGAAATGCACAGGTTTGGTAGGTTTCCCTAGGTGGCGGCTGAGCTACAGTCCAAAATCTACAGGTAGGCACTTTGCAAAAAAAACCTCTGTTTTCCTTCAAAAATGTGGCTGTGTCCACGTTGCGCTTTGGGGCGTTTCCTGTCGCGGGCGCTAGGCCTACCCACACAAGTGAGGTATCATTTTTATCGGGAGACGTGGGGGAACGCTGGGTGAAAGAAAATTTGTGGCTCCTCTCAGATTCCAGAACTTTCTGCCACCGAAATGTGAGGAACATGTGTTTTTTTAGCCACATTTTGAGTTTTGCAATGGATTCTGGGTAACAGAACCTGGTCCGAGCCACACAAGTCACCCCATCTTGGATTCCCCTAGGTCTCTAGTTTTCAGAAATGCACAGGTTTGGTAGGTTTCCCTAGGTGGCGGCTGAGCTACAAGCCAAAATCTACAGGTAGGTACTTTGCAAAAAACACCTCTGTTTTCCTTCAAAAATTTGGCTGTGTCCACGTTGCGCTTTGGGGCGTTTACTGTTGCGGGCGCTAGGCCTACCCACACAAGTGAGGTATCATTTTTATCGGGAGACGTGGGGGAACGCTGGGTGGAAGGAAATTCGTGGCTCCTCTCAGATTCCAGAACTTTCTGCCACAGAAATGTGAGGAACATGTGTTTTTTTAGCCAAATTTTGAGGTTTGCAATGGATTCTGGATAACAGAACCTGGTCCGAGCCACACAAGTCACCCCATCTTGGATTCCCCTAGGTCTCTAGTTTTCAGAAATGCACAGGTTTGGTAGGTTTCCCTAGGTGGCGGCTGAGCTAAAGTCCAAAATCTACAGGTAAGCACTTTGCAAAAAACACCTCTGTTTTCCTTCAAAAATGTGGCTGTGTCCATGTTGCGCTTTGGGGCATTTCCTGTCGCGGGCGCTAGGCCTACCCACACAAGTGAGGTATCATTTTTATCGGGAGACATGGGGGAACGCTGGGTGGAAGGAAATTCGTGGCTCCTCTCAGATTCCAGAACTTTCTGCCACCGAAATGTGAGGCACATGTGTGTTTTTTTAGCCAAATTTTGAGGTTTGCAATGGATTCTGGGTAACAGAACCTGGTCCGAGCCACACAAGTCACCCCATCTTGGATTCCCCTAGGTCTCTAGTTTTCAGAAATGCACAGGTTTGGTAGGTTTCCCTAGGTGGCGGCTGAGCTACAAGCCAAAATCTACAGGTAGGCACTTTGCAAAAAACACCTCTGTTTTCCTTCAAAAATTTGGATATGTCCACGTTTCGCTTTGGGGCGTTTTCTGTCGCGGGCGCTAGGCCTACCCACACAAGTGAGGTATCATTTTTATCGGGAGACGTGGGGGAACGCTGGGTGGAAGGAAATTTGTGGCTCCTCTCAGATTCCAGAACTTTCTGCCACCGAAATGTGAGGAACATGTGTTTTTTTAAGCCAAATTTTGAGGTTTGCAATGGATTCTGGGTAACAGAACCTGGTCCGAGCCACACAAGTCACCCCATCTTGGATTCCCCTAGGTCTCTAGTTTTCAGAAATGCACAGGTTTGGTAGGTTTCCCTAGGTGGCGGCTGAGCTACAGGCCAAAATCTACAGGTAGGCACTTTGCAAAAAACACCTCTGTTTTCCTTCAAAAATTTGGCTGTGTCCACGTTGCGCTTTGGGGCGTTTCCTGTCGCGGGCGCTAGGCCTACCCACACAAGTGAGGTATCATTTTTATCGGGAGACGTGGGGGAACGCTGGGTGAAAGGAAATTTGTGGCTCCTCTCAGATTCCAGAACTTTCTGCCACAGAAATGTGAGGAACATGTGTTTTTTTAGCCAAATTTTGAGGTTTGCAAAGGATTCTGGGTAACAGAACCTGGTCCGAGCCACACAAGTCACCCCATCTTGGATTCCCCTAGGTCTCTAGTTTTCAGAAATGCACAGGTTTGGTAGGTTTCCCTAGGTGGCGGCTGAGCTACAGGCCAAAATCTACAGGTAGGCACTTTGCAAAAAACACCTCTGTTGTCCTTCAAAAATTTGGCTGTGTCCACGTTGCGCTTTGGGGCGTTTCATGTCGCGGGCGCTAGGTCTACCCACACAAGTGAGGTATCATTTTTATCGGGAGACGTGGGGGAACGCTGGGTGGAAGGAAATTTGTGGCTCCTCTCAAATTCCAGAACTTTCTGCCACAGAAATGTGAGGAACATGTGTTTCTTTAGCCAAATTTTGAGGTTTGCAATGGATTCTGGGTAACAGAACCTGGTCTGAGCCACACAAGTCACCCCATCTTGGATTCCCCTAGGTCTCTAGTTTTCAGAAATGCACAGGTTTGGTAGGTTTCCCTAGGTGGCGGCTGAGCTACAGGCCAAAATCTACAGGTAGGCACTTTGCAAAAAACACCTCTGTTTTCCTTCAAAAATTTGGCTGTGTCCACGTTGCGCTTTGGGGCGTTTCCTGTCGCGGGCGCTAGGCCTACCCACACAAGTGAGGTATCATTTTTATCGGGAGACGTAGGGGAACGCTGGGTGGAAGGAAATTTGTGGCTCCTCTCAGATTCCAGAACTTTCTGCCACCGAAATGTGAGGAACATGTGTTTTTTTAGCCAAATTTTGAGGTTTGCAATGGATTCTGGGTAACAGAACCTGGTCCGAGCCACACAAGTCACCCCATCTTGGATTCCCCTAGGTCTCTAGTTTTCAGAAATGCACAGGTTTGGTAGGTTTCCCTAGGTGGCGGCTGAGCTACAAGCCAAAATCTACAGGTAGGTACTTTGCAAAAAACACCTCTGTTTTCCTTCAAAAATTTGGATGTGTCCACGTTGCGCTTTGGGGCGTTTTCTGTCGCGGGCGCTAGGCCTACCCACACAAGTGAGGTATCATTTTTATCGGGAGACGTGGGGGAACGCTGGGTGGAAGGAAATTCGTGGCTCCTCTCAGATTCCAGAACTTTCTGCCACAGAAATGTGAGGAACATGTGTTTTTTTAGCCAAATTTTGAGGTTTGCAATGGATTCTGGATCACAGAACCTGGTCCGAGCCACACAAGTCACCCCATCTTGGATTCCCCTAGGTCTCTAGTTTTCAGAAATGCACAGGTTTGGTAGGTTTCCCTAGGTGGCGGCTGAGCTACAGTCCAAAATCTACAGGTAAGCACTTTGCAAAAAACACCTCTGTTTTCCTTCAAAAATGTGGCTGTGTCCACGTTGCGCTTTGGGGGGCGTTTCCTGTCGCGGGCGCTAGGCCTACCCACACAAGTGAGGTATCATTTTTATCGGGAGACGTGAGGGAACGCTGGGTGAAAGGAAATTTGTGGCTCCTCTCAGATTCCAGAACTTTCTGCCACAGAAATGTGAGGAACATGTGTTTTTTTAGCCAAATTTTGAGGTTTGCAATGGATTCTGGGTAACAGAACCTGGTCCGAGCCACACAAGTCACCCCATCTTGGATTCCCCTAGGTCTCTAGTTTTCAGAAATGCACAGGTCTGGTGGGTTTCCCTAGGTGGCGGCTGAGCTACAGGCCAAAATCTACAGGTAGGCACTTTGCAAAAAACACCTCTGTTTTCCTTCAAAAATTTGGCTGTGTCTACGTTGCGCTTTGGGGCGTTTCCTGTCGCGGGCGCTAGGCCTACCCACACAAGTGAGGTATCATTTTTATCGGGAGACGTGGGGGAACGCTGGGTGGAAGGAAATTTGTGGCTCCTCTCAGATTCCAGAACTTTCTGCCACCGAAATGTGAGGAACATGTGTTTTTTTAGCCAAATTTTGAGGTTTGCAATGGATTCTGGGTAACAGAACCTGGTCCGAGCCACACAAGTCACCCCATCTTGGATTCCCCTAGGTCTCTAGTTTTCAGAAATGCACAGGTTTGGTAGGTTTCCCTAGGTGGCGGCTAAGCTACAGGCCAAAATCTACAAGTAGGCATTTTGCAAAAAACACCTCTGTTTTCCTTCCAAAATTTGGCTGTGTCCACGTTGCGCTTTGGGGCGTTTCCTGTCGCGGGCGCTAGGCCTACCCACACAAGTGAGGTATCATTTTTATCGGGAGACGTGGGGGAACGCTGGGTGGAAGGAAATTCGTGGCTCCTCTCAGATTCCAGAACTTTCTGCCACAGAAATGGGAGGAACATGTGTTTTTTTAGCCAAATTTTGAGGTTTGCAATGGATTCTGGGTAACAGAACCTGGTCCGAGCCACACAAGTCACCCCATCTTGGATTCCCCTAGGTCTCTAGTTTTCAGAAATGCACAGGTTTGGTAGGTTTCCCTAAGTGGCGGCTGAGCTACAGTCCAAAATCTACAGGTAGGCACTTTGCAAAAAAAAACCTCTGTTTTCCTTCAAAAATGTGGATGTGTCCACGTTGCGCTTTGGGGCGTTTCCTGTCGCGGGCGCTAGGCCTACCCACACAAGTGAGGTATCATTTTTATCGGGAAACGTGGGGGAACGCTGGGTGAAAGAAAATTTGTGGCTCCTCTCAGATTCCAGAACTTTCTGCCACCGAAATGTGAGGAACATGTGTTTTTTTAGCCAAATTTTGAGTTTTGCAATGGATTCTGGGTAACAGAACCTGGTCCGAGCCACACAAGTCACCCCATCTTGGATTCCCCTAGGTCTCTAGTTTTCAGAAATGCACAGGTTTGGTAGGTTTCCCTAGGTGGCGGCTGAGCTAAAAGCCAAAATCTACAGGTAGGTACTTTGCAAAAAACACCTCTGTTTTCCTTCAAAAATCTGGCTGTGTCCACGTTGCGCTTTGGGGCGTTTACTGTTGCGGGCGCTAGGCCTACCCACACAAGTGAGGTATCATTTTTATCGGGAGACGCGGAGGAACGCTGGGTGGAAGGAAATTTGTGGCTCCTCTCAGATTCCAGAACTTTCTGCCACAGAAATGTGAGGAACATGTGTTTTTTTAGCCAAATTTTGAGGTTTGCAATGGATTCTGGGTAACAGAACCTGGTCCGAGCCACACAAGTCACCCCATCTTGGATTCCCCTAGGTCTCTAGTTTTCAGAAATGCACAGGTTTGGTAGGTTTCCCTAGGTGGCGGCTGAGCTACATTCCCAAATCTACAGGTAGGCACTTTGCAAAAAACACCTCTGTTTTCCTTCAAAAATGTGGCTGTGTCCACGTTGCGCTTTGGGGCGTTTCCTGTCGCGGGCGCTAGGCCTACCCACACAAGTGAGGTATCATTTTTATCGGGAGACGTGGGGGAACGCTGGGTGGAAGGAAATTTGTGGCTCCTCTCAGATTCCAGAACTTTCTGCCACAGAAATGTGAGGAACATGTGTTTTTTTAGCCAAATTTTGAGGTTTGCAATCGATTCTGGGTAACAGAACCTGGTCCGAGCCACACAAGTCACCCCATCTTGGATTCCCCTAGGTCTCTAGTTTTCAGAAATGCACAGGTTTGGTAGGTTTCCCTAGGTGGCGGCTGAGCTAAAAGCCAAAATCTACAGGTAGGTACTTTGCAAAAAACACCTCTGTTTTCCTTCAAAAATCTGGCTGTGTCCACGTTGCGCTTTGGGGCGTTTACTGTTGCGGGCGCTAGGCCTACCCACACAAGTGAGGTATCATTTTTATCGGGAGACGCGGAGGAACGCTGGGTGGAAGGAAATTTGTGGCTCCTCTCAGATTCCAGAACTTTCTGCCACAGAAATGTGAGGAACATGTGTTTTTTTTAGCCAAATTTTGAGGTTTGCAATGGATTCTGGGTAACAGAACCTGGTCCGAGCCACACAAGTCACCCCATCTTGGATTCCCCTAGGTCTCTAGTTTTCAGAAATGCACAGGTTTGGTAGGTTTCCCTAGGTGGCGGCTGAGCTACAGTCCCAAATCTACAGGTAGGCACTTTGCAAAAAACACCTGTTTTCCTTCAAAAATGTGGCTGTGTCCACGTTGCGCTTTGGGGCGTTTCCTGTCGCGGGCGCTTGGCCTACCCACACAAGTGAGGTATCATTTTTATCGGGAGACGTGAGGGAACGCTGGGTGAAAGGAAATTTGTGGCTCCTCTCAGATTCCAGAACTTTCTGCCACCGAAATGTGAGGAACATGTGTGTTTTTTTTAGCCAAATTTTGAGTTTTGCAATGGATTCTGGGTAACAGAACCTGGTCCGAGCCACACAAGTCACCCCATCTTGGATTCCCCTAGGTCTCTAGTTTTCAGAAATGCACAGGTTTGGTAGGTTTCCCTAGGTGGCGGCTGAGCTACAAGCCAAAATCTACAGGTAGGCACTTTGCAAAAAACACCTCTGTTTTCCTTCAAAAATTTGGATGTGTCCACGTTGCGCTTTGGGGCGTTTCCTGTTGCGGGCGCTAGGCCTACCCACACAAGTGAGGTATCATTTTTATCGGGAGACGTGGGGGAACGCTGGGTGGAAGGAAATTTGTGGCTCCTCTCAGATTCCAGAACTTTCTGCCACAGAAATGTGAGGAACATGTGTTTTTTTAGCCAAATTTTGAGGTTTGCAATGGATTCTGGGTAACAGAACCTGGTCCGAGCCACACAAGTCACCCCATCTTGGATTCCCCTAGGTCTCTAGTTTTCAGAAATGCACAGGTTTGGTAGGTTTCCCTAGGTGGCGGCTGAGCTACAGGCCAAAATCTACAGGTAGGCACTTTGCAAAAAACACCTCTGTTTTCCTTCAAAAATTTGGCTGTGTCTACGTTGCGCTTTGGGGCATTTCCTGTCGCGGGCGCTAGGCCTACCCACACAAGTGAGGTATCATTTTTATCGGGAGACGTGGGGGAACGCTGGGTGGAAGGAAATTCGTGGCTCCTCTCAGATTCCAGAACTTTCTGCCACAGAAATGTGAGGAACATGTGTTTTTTTAGCCAAATTTTGAGGTTTGCAATGGATTCTGGGTAACAGAACCTGGTCCGAGCCACACAAGTCACCCCATCTTGGATTCCCCTAGGTCTCTAGTTTTCAGAAATGCACAGGTTTGGTAGGTTTCCCTAGGTGGCGGCTGAGCTACAGTCCAAAATCTACAGGTAGGCACTTTGCAAAAAAAAACTCTGTTTTCCTTCAAAAATGTGGCTGTGTCCACGTTGCGCTTTGGGGCGTTTCCTGTCGCGGGCGCTAGGCCTACCCACACAAGTGAGGTATCATTTTTATCGGGAGACGTGGGGGAACGCTGGGTGAAAGAAAATTTGTGGCTCCTCTCAGATTCCAGAACTTTCTGCCACCGAAATGTGAGGAACATGTGTTTTTTTAGCCAAATTTTGAGTTTTGCAATGGATTCTGGGTAACAGAACCTGGTCCGAGCCACACAAGTCACCCCATCTTGGATTCCCCTAGGTCTCTAGTTTTCAGAAATGCACAGGTTTGGTAGGTTTCCCTAGGTGGCGGCTGAGCTACAAGCCAAAATCTACAGGTAGGTACTTTGCAAAAAACAACTCTGTTTTCCTTCAAAAATTTGGCTGTGTCCACGTTGCGCTTTGGGGCGTTTACTGTTGCGGGCGCTAGGCCTACCCACACAAGTGAGGTATCATTTTTATCGGGAGACGTGGGGGAACGCTGGGTGGAAGGAAATTCGTGGCTCCTCTCAGATTCCAGAACTTTCTGCCACAGAAATGTGAGGAACATGTGTTTTTTTAGCCAAATTTTGAGGTTTGCAATGGATTCTGGATAACAGAACCTGGTCCGAGCCACAAAAGTCACCCCATCTTGGATTCCCCTAGGTCTCTAGTTTTCAGAAATGCACAGGTTTGGTAGGTTTCCCTAGGTGGCGGCTGAGCTACAGTCCAAAATCTACAGGTAAGCACTTTGCAAAAAACACCTCTGTTTTCCTTCAAAAATGTGGCTGTGTCCACGTTGCGCTTTGGGGCGTTTCCTGTCGCGGGCGCTAGGCCTACCCACACAAGTGAGGTATCATTTTTATCGGGAGACGTGAGGGAACGCTGGGTGAAAGGAAATTTGTGGCTCCTCTCAGATTCCAGAACTTTCTGCCACCGAAATGTGAAGAACATGTGTTTTTTTAGCCAAATTTTGAGGTTTGCAATGGATTCTGGGTAACAGAACCTGGTCCGAGCCACACAAGTCACCCCATCTTGGATTCCCCTAGGTCTCTAGTTTTCAGAAATGCACAGGTTTGGTAGGTTTCCCTAGGTGGCGGCTGAGCTACAGGCCAAAATCTACAAGTAGGCATTTTGCAAAAAACACCTCTGTTTTCCTTCAAAAATGTGGCTGTGTCCACGTTGCGCTTTGGGGCATTTCCTGTCGCGGGCGCTAGGCCTACCCACACAAGTGAGGTATCATTTTTATCGGGAGACGTGGGGGAACGCTGGGTGGAAGGAAATTCGTGGCTCCTCTCAGATTCCAGAACTTTCTGCCACAGAAATGTGAGGAACATGTGTTTTTTTAGCCAAATTTTGAGGTTTGCAATGGGTTCTGGGTAACAGAACCTGGTCCGAGCCACACAAGTCACCCCATCTTGGATTCCCCTAGGTCTCTAGTTTTCAGAAATGCACTGGTTTGGTAGGTTTCCCTAGGTGGCGGCTGAGCTACAGTCCAAAATCTACAGGTAAGCACTTTGCAAAAAAAACCTCTGTTTTCCTTCAAAAATGTGGCTGTGTCCACGTTGCGCTTTGGGGCGTTTCCTGTCGCGGGCGCTAGGCCTACCCACACAAGTGAGGTATCATTTTTATCGGGAGACGTGAGGGAACGCTGGGTGAAAGGAAATTTGTGGCTCCTCTCAGATTCCAGAACTTTCTGCCACCGAAATGTGAAGAAGATGTGTTTTTGTAGCCAAATTTTGAGGTTTGCAATGGATTCTGGGTAACAGAACCTGGTCCGAGCCACACAAGTCACCCCATCTTGGATTCCCCTAGGTCTCTAGTTTTCAGAAATGCACAGGTTTGGTAGGTTTCCCTAGGTGGAGGCTGAGCTACAGGCCAAAATCTACAAGTAGGCATTTTGCAAAAAACACCTCTGTTTTCCTTCAAAAATTTGGCTGTGTCCACGTTGCGCTTTGGGGCATTTCCTGTCGCGGGCGCTAGGCCTACCCACACAAGTGAGGTATCATTTTTATCGGGAGACATGGGGGAACGCTGGGTGGAAGGAAATTCGTGGCTCCTCTCAGATTCCAGAACTTTCTGCCACAGAAATGTGAGGAACATGTGTTTTTTTAGCCAAATTTTGAGGTTTGCAATGGATTCTGGGTAACAGAACCTGGTCCGAGCCACACAAGTCACCCCATCTTGGATTCCCCTAGGTCTCTAGTTTTCAGAAATGCACAGGTTTGGTAGGTTTCCCTAGGTGGCGGCTGAGCTACAGTCCAAAATCTACAGGTAGGCACTTTGCAAAAAAAACCTCTGTTTTCCTTCAAAAATGTGGCTGTGTCCACGTTGCGCTTTGGGGCGTTTCCTGTCGCGGGCGCTAGGCCTACCCACACAAGTGAGGTATCATTTTTATCGGGAGACGTGGGGGAACGCTGGGTGAAAGAAAATTTGTGGCTCCTCTCAGATTCCAGAACTTTCTGCCACCGAAATGTGAGGAACATGTGTTTTTTTAGCCAAATTTTGAGTTTTGCAATGGATTCTGGGTAACAGAACCTGGTCCGAGCCACACAAGTCACCCCATCTTGGATTCCCCTAGGTCTCTAGTTTTCAGAAATGCACAGGTTTGGTAGGTTTCCCTAGGTGGCGGCTGAGCTACAAGCCAAAATCTACAGGTAGGTACTTTGCAAAAAACACCTCTGTTTTCCTTCAAAAATTTGGCTGTGTCCACGTTGCGCTTTGGGGCGTTTACTGTTGCGGGCGCTAGGCCTACCCACACAAGTGAGGTATCATTTTTATCGGGAGACGTGGGGGAACGCTGGGTGGAAGGAAATTCGTGGCTCCTCTCAGATTCCAGAACTTTCTGCCACAGAAATGTGAGGAACATGTGTTTTTTTAGCCAAATTTTGAGGTTTGCAATGGATTCAGGATAACAGAACCTGGTCCGAGCCACACAAGTCACCCCATCTCGGATTCCCCTAGGTCTCTAGTTTTCAGAAATGCACAGGTTTGGTAGGTTTCCCTAGGTGGCGGCTGAGCTACAGTCCAAAATCTACAGGTAAGCACTTTGCAAAAAACACCTCTGTTTTCCTTCAAAAATGTGGCTGTGTCCACGTTGCGCTTTGGGGCGTTTCCTGTCGCGGGCGCTAGGCCTACCCACACAAGTGAGGTATCATTTTTATCGGGAGACGTGAGGGAACGCTGGGTGAAAGGAAATTTGTGGCTCCTCTCAGATTCCAGAACTTTCTGCCACCGAAATGTGAGGAACATGTGTGTTTTTTTAGCCAAATTTTGAGGTTTGCAATGGATTCTGGGTAACAGAACCTGGTCCGAGCCACACACGTCACCCCATCTTGGATTCCCCTAGGTCTCTAGTTTTCAGAAATGCACAGGTTTGGTAGGTTTCCCTAGGTGGCGGCTGAGCTACAAGCCAAAATCTACAGGTAGGCACTTTGCAAAAAAACACCTCTGTTTTCCTTCAAAAATGTGGATGTGTCCACGTTGCGCTTTGGGGCGTTTTCTGTCGCAGGCGCTAGGCCTACCCACACAAGTGAGGTATCATTTTTATCGGGAGACATGGGGGAACGCTGGGTGGAAGAAAATTTGTGGCTCCTCTCAGATTCCAGAACTTTCTGCCACAGAAATGTGAGAAACATGTGTTTTTTTAAGCCAAATTTTGAGGTTTGCAATGGATTCTGGGTAACAGAACCTGGTCCGAGCCACACAAGTCACCCCATCTTGGATTCCCCTAGGTCTCTAGTTTTCAGAAATGCACAGGTTTGGTAGGTTTCCCTAGGTGGCGGCTGAGCTACAGGCCAAAATCTACAGGTAGGCACTTTGCAAAAAACACCTCTGTTTTCCTTCAAAAATTTGGCTGTGTCCACGTTGCGCTTTGGGGCGTTTCCTGTCGCGGGCGCTAGGCCTACCCACACAAGTGAGGTATCATTTTTATCGGGAGACGTGGGGGAACGCTGAGTGAAAGGAAATTTGTGGCTCCTCTCAGATTCCAGAACTTTCTGCCACAGAAATGTGAGGAACATGTGTTTTTTTAGCCAAATTTTGAGGTTTGCAAAGGATTCTGGGTAACAGAACCTGGTCCGAGCCACACAAGTCACCCCATCTTGGATTCCCCTAGGTCTCTAGTTTTCAGAAATGCACAGGTTTGGTAGGTTTCCCTAGGTGGCGGCTGAGCTACAGGCCAAAATCTACAGGTAGGCACTTTGCAAAAAACACCTCTGTTGTCCTTAAAAAATTTGGCTGTGTCCACGTTGCGCTTTGGGGCGTTTCATGTCACGGGCGCTAGGTCTACCCACACAAGTGAGGTATCATTTTTATCGGGAGACATGGGGGAACGCTGGGTGGAAGGAAATTTGTGGCTCCTCTCAGATTCCAGAACTTTCTGCCACAGAAATGTGAGGAACGTGTTTTTTTAGCCAAATTTTTAGGTTTGCAATGGATTCTGGGTAACAGAACCTGGTCTGAGCCACACAAGTCACCCCATCTTGGATTCCCCTAGGTCTCTAGTTTTCAGAAATGCACAGGTTTGGTAGGTTTCCCTAGGTGGCGGCTGAGCTACAGGCCAAAATCTACAGGTAGGCACTTTGCAAAAAAACCTCTGTTTTCCTTCAAAAATTTGGCTGTGACCACGTTGCGCTTTGGGGCGTTTCCTGTTGCGGGCGCTAGGCCTACCCACACAAGTGAGGTATCATTTTTATCGGGAGACGTGGGGGAACGCTGGGTGGAAGGAAATTTGTGGCTCCTCTCAGATTCCAGAACTTTCTGCCACAGAAATGTGAGGAACATGTGTTTTTTTAGCCAAATTTTGAGGTTTGCAATGGATTCTGGGTAACAGAACCTGGTCCGAGCCACACAAGTCACCCCATCTTGGATTCCCCTAGGTCTCTAGTTTTCAGAAATGCACAGGTTTGGTAGGTTTCCCTAGGTGGCGGCTGAGCTACAGGCCAAAATCTACAGGTAGGCACTTTGCAAAAAACACCTCTGTTTTCCTTCAAAAATTTGGCTGTGTCTACGTTGCGCTTTGGGGCGTTTCCTGTCGCGGGCGCTAGGCCTACCCACACAAGTGAGGTATCATTTTTATCGGGAGACGTGGGGGAACGCTGGGTGAAAGGAAATTTGTGGCTCCTCTCAGATTCCAGAACTTTCTGCCACAGAAATGTGAGGAACATGTGTTTTTTTAGCCAAATTTTGAGGTTTGCAAATGATTCTGGGTAACAGAACCTGGTCCGAGCCACACAAGTCACCCCATCTTAGATTCCCCTAGGTCTCTAGTTTTCAGAAATGCACAGGTTTGGTAGCTTTCCCTAGGTGGCGGCTGAGCTACAAGCCAAAATCTACAGGTAGGCACTTTGCAAAAAACACCTCTGTTTTCCTTCAAAAATTTTGATGTGTCCACGTTGCGCTTTGGGGCGTTTTCTGTCACGGGCGCTAGGCCTACCCACACAAGTGAGGTATCATTTTTATCGGGAGACGTGGGGGAACGCTGGGTGGAAGGAAATTTGTGGCTCCTCTCAGATTCCAGAACTTTCTGCCACAGAAATGTGAGGAACATGTGTTTTTTTAGCCAAATTTTGAGGTTTGCAATGGATTCTGGGTAACAGAACCTGGTCCGAGCCACACAAGTCACCCCATCTTGGATTCCCCTAGGTCTCTAGTTTTCAGAAATGCACAGGTTTGGTAGGTTTCGATAGGTGGCGGCTGAGCTACAGGCCAAAATCTACAGGTAGGCACTTTGCAAAAAACACCTCTGTTTTCCTTCAAAAATTTGGCTGTGTCCACGTTGCGCTTTGGGGCGTTTCCTGTCGCGGGCGCTAGTCCTACCCACACAAGTGAGGTATCATTTTTATCGGGAGACGTGAGGGAACGCTGGGTGAAAGGAAATTTGTGGCTCCTCTCAGATTCCAGAACTTTCTGCCACCGAAATGTGAGGAACATGTGTGTTTTTTTAGCCAAATTTTGAGTTTTGCAATGGATTCTGGGTAACAGAACCTGGTCCGAGCCACACAAGTCACCCCATCTTGGATTCCCCTAGGTCTCTAGTTTTCAGAAATGCACAGGTTTGGTAGGTTTCCCTAGGTGGCGGCTGAGCTACAAGCCAAAATCTACAGGTAGGCACTTTGCAAAAAACACCTCTGTTTTCCTTCAAAAATTTGGATGTGTCCACGTTGCGCTTTGGGGCGTTTTCTGTCGCGGGCGCTAGGCCTACCCACACAAGTGAGGTATCATTTTTATCGGGAGACATGGGGGAACGCTGGGTGGAAGGAAATTCGTGGCTCCTCTCAGATTTCAATACTTTCTGCCACAGAAATGTGAGGAACATGTGTTTTTTTAGCCAAATTTTGAGGTTTGCAATGGATTCTGGGTAACAGAACCTGGTCCGAGCCACACAAGTCACCGCATCTTGGATTCCCCTAGGTCTCTAGTTTTCAGAAATGCACAGGTTTGGTAGGTTTCCCTATGTGGCGGCTGAGCTACAGGCCAAAATCTACAGGTAGGCACTTTGCAAAAAACACCTCTGTTTTCCTTCAAAAATTTGGCTGTGTCCACGTTGCGGTTTGGGGCGTTTCATGTCACGGGCGCTAGGCCTACCCACACAAGTGAGGTATCATTTTTATCGGGAGACGTGGGGGAACGCTGGGTGAAAGGAAATTTGTGGCTCCTCTCAGATTCCAGAACTTTCTGCCACAGAAATGTGAGGAACATGTGTTTTTTTAGCCAAATTTTGAGGTTTGCAAAGGATTCTGGGTAACAGAACCTGGTCCGAGCCACACAAGTCACCCCATCTTGGATTCCCCTAGGTCTCTAGTTTTCAGAAATGCACAGGTTTGGTAGGTTTCCCTAGGTGGCGGCTGAGCTACAGGCCAAAATCTACAAGTAGGCACTTTGCAAAAAACACCTCTGTTTTCCTTCAAAAATTTGGCTGTGTCCACGTTGCGCTTTGGGGCATTTCCTGTCGCGGGCGCTAGGCCTACCCACACAAGTGAGGTATCATTTTTATCGGGAGACGTGGGGGAACGCTGAGTGAAAGGAAATTTGTGGCTCCTCTCAGATTCCAGAACTTTCTGCCACAGAAATGTGAGGAACATGTGTTTTTTTAGCCAAATTTTGAGGTTTGCAAAGGATTCTGGGTAACAGAACCTGGTCCGAGCCACACAAGTCACCCCATCTTGGATTCCCCTAGGTCTCTAGTTTTCAGAAATGCACAGGTTTGGTAGGTTTCCCTAGGTGGCGGCTGAGCTACAGGCCAAAATCTACAGGTAGGCACTTTGCAAAAAACACCTCTGTTGTCCTTCAAAAATTTGGCTGTGTCCACGTTGCGCTTTGGGGCGTTTCATGTCGCGGGCACTAGGTCTACCCACACAAGTGAGGTATCATTTTTATCGGGAGACGTGGGGGAACGCTGGGTGGAAGGAAATTTGTGGCTCCTCTCAGATTCCAGAACTTTCTGCCACAGAAATGTGAGGAACGTGTTTTTTTAGCCAAATTTTGAGGTTTGCAATGGATTCTGGGTAACAGAACCTGGTCTGAGCCACACAAGTCACCCCATCTTGGATTCCCCTAGGTCTCTAGTTTTCAGAAATGCACAGGTTTGGTAGGTTTCCCTAGGTGGCGGCTGAGCTACAGGCCAAAATCTACAGGTAGGCACTTTGCAAAAAACACCTCTGTTTTCCTTCAAAAATTTGGCTGTGACCACGTTGCGCTTTGGGGCGTTTCCTGTTGCGGGCGCTAGGCCTACCCACACAAGTGAGGTATCATTTTTATCGGGAGACATGGGGGAACGCTGGGTGGAAGGAAATTTGTGGCTCCTCTCAGATTCCAGAACTTTCTGCCACAGAAATGTGAGGAACATGTGTTTTTTTAGCCAAATTTTGAGGTTTGCAATGGATTCTGGGTAACAGAACCTGGTCCGAGCCACACAAGTCACCACATCTTGGATTCCCCTAGGTCTCTAGTTTTCAGAAATGCACAGGTTTGGTAGGTTTCCCTAGGTGGCGGCTGAGCTACAGGCCAAAATCTACAGGTAGGCACTTTGCAAAAAACACCTCTGTTTTCCTTCAAAAATTTTGATGTGTCCACGTTGCGCTTTGGGGCGTTTCCTGTCGCGGGCGCTAGGCCTACCCACACAAGTGAGGTATCATTTTTATCGGGAGACGTGGGGGAACGCTGGGTGAAAGGAAATTTGTGGCTCCTCTCAGATTCCAGAACTTTCTGCCACAGAAATGTGAGGAACATGTGTTTTTTTAGCCAAATTGTGAGGTTTGCAAAGGATTCTGGGTAACAGAACCTGGTCCGAGCCACACAAGTCACCCCATCTTAGATTCCCCTAGGTCTCTAGTTTTCAGAAATGCACAGGTTTGGTAGCTTTCCCTAGGTGGCGGCTGAGCTACAAGCCAAAATCTACAGGTAGGCACTTTGCAAAAAACACCTCTGTTTTCCTTCAAAAATTTTGATGTGTCCACGTTGCGCTTTGGGGCGTTTTCTGTCACGGGCGCTAGGCCTACCCACACAAGTGAGGTATCATTTTTATCGGGAGACGTGGGGGAACGCTGGGTGGAAGGAAATTTGTGGCTCCTCTCAGATTCCAGAACTTTCTGCCACAGAAATGTGAGGAACATGTGTTTTTTTAGCCAAATTTTGAGGTTTGCAATGGATTCTGGGTAACAGAACCTGGTCCGAGCCACACAAGTCACCCCATCTTGGATTCCCCTAGGTCTCTAGTTTTCAGAAATGCACAGGTTTGGTAGGTTTCGATAGGTGGCGGCTGAGCTACAGGCCAAAATCTACAGGTAGGCACTTTGCAAAAAACACCTCTGTTTTCCTTCAAAAATTTGGCTGTGTCCACGTTGCGCTTTGGGGCGTTTCCTGTCGCGGGCGCTAGGCCTACCCACAAAAGTGAGGTATCATTTTTATCGGGAGACGTGGGGGAACGCTGGGTGAAAGGAAATTTGTGGCTCCTCTCAGATTCCAGAACTTTCTGCCACAGAAATGTGAGGAACATGTGTTTTTTTAGCCAAATTTTGAGGTTTGCAAAGGATTCTGGGTAACAGAACCTGGTCCGAGCCACACAAGTCACCCCATCTTGGATTCCCCTAGGTCTCTAGTTTTCAGAAATGCACAGATTTGGTAGGTTTCCCTAGGTGGCGGCTGAGCTACAGGCCAAAATCTACAGGTAGGCACTTTGCAAAAAACACCTCTGTTTTCCTTCAAAAATTTGGCTGTGTCCACGTTGCGCTTTGGGGCGTTTCATGTCGCGGGCGCTAGGTCTACCCACACAAGTGAGGTATAATTTTTATCGGGAGACGTGGGGGAACGCTGGGTGGACGGAAATTTGTGGCTCCTCTCAGATTCCAGAACTTTCTGCCACAGGAATGTGAGGAACATGTGTTTTTTTAGCCAAATTTTGAGGTTTGCAATGGATTCTGAGTAACAGAACCTGGTCTGAGCCACACAAGTCACCCCATCTTGGATTCCCCTAGGTCTCTAGTTTTCAGAAATGCACAGGTTTGGTAGGTTTCCCTAGGTGGCGGCTGAGCTACAAGCCAAAATCTACAGGTAGGTACTTTGCAAAAAACACCTCTGTTTTCCTTCAAAAATTTGGATGTGTCCACGTTGCGCTTTGGGGCGTTTTCTGTCGCGGGCGCTAGGCCTACCCACACAAGTGAGGTATCATTTTTATCGGGAGACGTGGGGGAACGCTGGGTGGAAGCAAATTCGTGGCTCCTCTCAGATTCCAGAACTTTCTGCCACAGAAATGTGAGGAACATGTGTTTTTTTAGCCAAATTTTGAGGTTTGCAATGGATTCTGGGTAACAGAACCTGGTCTGAGCCACACAAGTCACCCCATCTTGGATTCCCCTAGGTCTCTAGTTTTCAGAAATGCACAGGTTTGGTAGGTTTCCCTAGGTGGCGGCTGAGCTACAAGCCAAAATCTACAGGTAGGTACTTTGCAAAAAACACCTCTGTTTTCCTTCAAAAATTTGGATGTGTCAACGTTGCGCTTTGGGGCATTTTCTGTCGCGGGCGCTAGGCCTACCCACACAAGTGAGGTATCATTTTTATCGGGAGACGTGGGGGAACGCTGGGTGGAAGGAAATTCGTGGCTCCTCTCAGATTCCAGAACTTTCTGCCACAGAAATGTGAGGAACATGTGTTTTTTTAGCCAAATTTTGAGGTTTGCAATGGATTCTGGGTAACAGAACCTGGTCCGAGCCACACAAGTCACCCCATCTTGGATTCCCCTAGGTCTCTAGTTTTCAGAAATGCACAGGTTTGGTAGGTTTCCGTAGGTGGCGGCTGAGCTACAGTCCAAAATATACATGTAGGCACTTTGCAAAAAACACCTCTGTTTTCCTTCAAAAATGTGGCTGTGTCCACGTTGCGCTTTGGGGCGTTTCCTGTCGCGGGCGCTAGGCCTACCCACACAAGTGAGGTATCATTTTTATCGGGAGACGTGAGGGAACGCTGGGTGAAAGGAAATTTGTGGCTCCTCTCAGATTCCAGAACTTTCTGCCACCGAAATGTGAGGAACATGTGTGTTTTTTTAGCCAAATTTTGAGTTTTGCAATGGATTCTGGGTAACAGATCATGGTCCGAGCCACACAAGTCACCCCATCTTGGATTCCCCTAGGTCTCTAGTTTTCAGAAATGCACAGGTTTGGTAGGTTTCCCTAGGTGGCGGCTGAGCTACAAGCCAAAATCTACAGGTAGGCACTTTGCAAAAAACACCTCTGTTTTCCTTCAAAAATTTGGATGTGTCCACGTTGCGCTTTGGGGCGTTTTCTGTCGCGGGCGCTAGGCCTACCCACACAAGTGAGGTATCATTTTTATCGGAAGACGTGGGGGAACGCTGGGTGGAAGGAAATTTGTGGCTCCTCTCAGATTTCAATACGTTCTGCCACAGAAATGTGAGGAACATGTGTTTTTTTAGCCAAATTTTGAGGTTTGCAATGGATTCTGGGTAACAGAACCTGGTCCGAGCCACACAAGTCACCGCATCTTGGATTCCCCTAGGTCTCTAGTTTTCAGAAATGCACAGGTTTGGTAGGTTTCCCTATGTGGCGGCTGAGCTACAGGCCAAAATCTACAGGTAGGCACTTTGCAAAAAACACCTCTGTTTTCCTTAAAAAATTTGGCTGTGTCCACGTTGCGCTTTGGGGCGTTTCATGTCACGGGCGCTAGGCCTACCCACACAAGTGAGGTATCATTTTTATCGGGAGACGTGGGGAAACGCTGGGTGAAAGGAAATTTGTGGCTCCTCTCAGATTCCAGAACTTTCTGCCACAGAAATGTGAGGAACATGTGTTTTTTTAGCCAAATTTTGAGGTTTGCAAAGGATTCTGGGTAACAGAACCTGGTCCGAGCCACACAAGTCACCCCATCTTGGATTCCCCTAGGTCTCTAGTTTTCAGAAATGCACAGGTTTGGTAGGTTTCCCTAGGTGGCGGCTGAGCTACAGGCCAAAATCTACAGGTAGGCACTTTGCAAAAAACACCTCTGTTGTCCTTCAAAAATTTGGCTGTGTCTACGTTGCGCTTTGTGGCGTTTCCTGTCGCGGGCGCTAGGCCTACCCACACAAGTGAGGTATCATTTTTATCGGGAGACGTGGGGGAACGCTGGGTGGAAGGAAATTTGTGGCTCCTCTCAGATTCCAGAACTTTCTGCCACAGAAATGTGAGGAACATGTGTTTTTTTAGCCAAATTTTGAGGTTTGCAATGGATTCTGGGTAACAGAACCTGGTCTGAGCCACACAAGTCACCCCATCTTGGATTCCCCTAGGTCTCTAGTTTTCAGAAATTCACAGGTTTGGTAGGTTTCCCTAGGTGGCGGCTGAGCTACAGGCCAAAAGCTACAGGTAGGCACTTTGCAAAAAACACCTCTGTTTTCCTTAAAAAATGTGGCTGTGTCAACGTTGCGCTTTGGGGCGTTTTCTGTCGCAGGCGCTAGGCCTACCCACACAAGTGAGGTATCATTTTTATCGGGAGACGTGGGGGAACGCTGGGTGGAAGGAAATTCGTGGCTCCTCTCAGATTCCAGAACTTTCTGCCACAGAAATGTGAGGAACATGTGTTTTTTTAGCCAAATTTTGAGGTTTGCAATGGATTCTGGGTAACAGAACCTGGTCCGAGCCACACAAGTCACCCCATCTTGGATTCCCCTAGGTCTCTAGTTTTCAGAAATGCACAGGTGTGGTAGGTTTCCGTAGGTGGCGGCTGAGCTACAGTCCAAAATATACATGTAGGCACTTTGCAAAAAACACCTCTGTTTTCCTTCAAAAATGTGGCTGTGTCCACGTTGCGCTTTGGGGCGTTTCCTGTCGCGGGCGCTAGGCCTACCCACACAAGTGAGGTATCATTTTTATCGGGAGACGTGAGGGAACGCTGGGTGAAAGGAAATTTGTGGCTCCTCTCAGATTCCAGAACTTTCTGCCACCGAAATGTGAGGAACATGTGTGTTTTTTTAGCCAAATTTTGAGTTTTGCAATGGATTCTGGGTAACAGAAAATGGTCCGAGCCACACAAGTCACCCCATCTTGGATTCCCCTAGGTCTCTAGTTTTCAGAAATGCACAGGTTTGGTAGGTTTCCCTAGGTGGCGGCTGAGCTACAAGCCAAAATCTACAGGTAGGCACTTTGCAAAAAACACCTCTGTTTTCCTTCAAAAATTTGGATGTGTCCACGTTGCGCTTTGGGGCGTTTTCAGTCACGGGCGCTAGGCCTACCCACACAAGTGAGGTATCATTTTTATCGGGAGACGTGGGGGAACGCTGGGTGGAAGGAAATTTGTGGCTCCTCTCAGATTTCAATACTTTCTGCCACAGAAATGTGAGGAACATGTGTTTTTTTAGCCAAATTTTGAGGTTTGCAATGGATTCTGGGTAACAGAACCTGGTCCGAGCCACACAAGTCACCCCATCTTGGATTCCCCTAGGTCTCTAGTTTTCAGAAATGCACAGGTTTGGTAGGTTTCCCTATGTGGCGGCTGAGCTACAGGCCAAAATCTACAGGTAGGCACTTTGCAAAAAACACCTCTGTTTTCCTTAAAAAATTTGGCTGTGTCCACGTTGTGCTTTGGGGCGTTTCATGTCACGGGCGCTAGGCCTACCCACACAAGTGAGGTATCATTTTTATCGGGAGACGTGGGGGAACGCTGGGTGGAAGGAAATTTGTGGCTCCTCTCAGATTCCAGAACTTTCTGCCACAGAAATGTGAGGAACATGTGTTTTTTTAGCCAAATTTTGAGGTTTGCAAAGGATTCTGGGTAACAGAACCTGGTCCGAGCCACACAAGTCACCCCATCTTAGATTCCCCTAGGTCTCTAGTTTTCAGAAATGCACAGGTTTGGTAGCTTTCCCTAGGTGGCGGCTGAGCTACAAGCCAAAATCTACAGGTAGGCACTTTGCAAAAAACACCTCTGTTTTCCTTCAAAAATTTTGATGTGTCCACGTTGCGCTTTGGGGCGTTTTCTGTCACGGGCGCTAGGCCTACCCACACAAGTGAGGTATCATTTTTATCGGGAGACGTGGGGGAACGCTGGGTGGAAGGAAATTTGTGGCTCCTCTCAGATTCCAGAACTTTCTGCCACAGAAATGTGAGGAACATGTGTTTTTTCAGCCAAATTTTGAGGTTTGCAATGGATTCTGGGTAACAGAACCTGGTCCGAGCCACACAAGTCACCCCATCTTGGATTCCCCTAGGTCTCTAGTTTTCAGAAATGCACAGGTTTGGTAGGTTTCGATAGGTGGCGGCTGAGCTACAGGCCAAAATCTACAGGTAGGCACTTTGCAAAAAACACCTCTGTTTTCCTTCAAAAATTTGGCTGTGTCCACGTTGCGCTTTGGGGCGTTTCCTGTCGCGGGCGCTAGGCCTACCCACAAAAGTGAGGTATCATTTTTATCGGGAGACGTGGGGGAACGCTGGGTGAAAGGAAATTTGTGGCTCCTCTCAGATTCCAGAACTTTCTGCCACAGAAATGTGAGGAACATGTGTTTTTTTAGCCAAATTTTGAGGTTTGCAAAGGATTCTGGGTAACAGAACCTGGTCCGAGCCACACAAGTCACCCCATCTTGGATTCCCCTAGGTCTCTAGTTTTCAGAAATGCACAGGTTTGGTAGGTTTCCCTAGGTGGCGGCTGAGCTACAGGCCAAAATCTACAGGTAGGCACTTTGCAAAAAACACCTCTGTTTTCCTTCAAAAATTTGGCTGTGTCCACGTTGCGCTTTGGGGCGTTTCATGTCGCGGGCGCTAGGTCTACCCACACAAGTGAGGTATAATTTTTATCGGGAGACGTGGGGGAACGCTGGGTGGACGGAAGTTTGTGGCTCCTCTCAGATTCCAGAACTTTCTGCCACAGGAATGTGAGGAACATGTGTTTTTTTAGCCAAATTTTGAGGTTTGCAATGGATTCTGAGTAACAGAACCTGGTCTGAGCCACACAAGTCACCCCATCTTGGATTCCCCTAGGTCTCTAGTTTTCAGAAATGCACAGGTTTGGTAGGTTTCCCTAGGTGGCGGCTGAGCTACAAGCCAAAATCTACAGGTAGGTACTTTGCAAAAAACACCTCTGTTTTCCTTCAAAAATTTGGATGTGTCCACGTTGCGCTTTGGGGCGTTTTCTGTCGCGGGCGCTAGGCCTACCCACACAAGTGAGGTATCATTTTTATCGGGAGACGTGGGGGAACGCTGGGTGGAAGCAAATTCGTGGCTCCTCTCAGATTCCAGAACTTTCTGCCACAGAAATGTGAGGAACATGTGTTTTTTTAGCCAAATTTTGAGGTTTGCAATGGATTCTGGGTAACAGAACCTGGTCTGAGCCACACAAGTCACCCCATCTTGGATTCCCCTAGGTCTCTAGTTTTCAGAAATGCACAGGTTTGGTAGGTTTCCCTAGGTGGCGGCTGAGCTACAAGCCAAAATCTACAGGTAGGTACTTTGCAAAAAACACCTCTGTTTTCCTTCAAAAATTTGGATGTGTCAACGTTGCGCTTTGGGGCATTTTCTGTCGCGGGCGCTAGGCCTACCCACACAAGTGAGGTATCATTTTTATCGGGAGACGTGGGGGAACGCTGGGTGGAAGGAAATTCGTGGCTCCTCTCAGATTCCAGAACTTTCTGCCACAGAAATGTGAGGAACATGTGTTTTTTTAGCCAAATTTTGAGGTTTGCAATGGATTCTGGGTAACAGAACCTGGTCCGAGCCACACAAGTCACCCCATCTTGGATTCCCCTAGGTCTCTAGTTTTCAGAAATGCACAGGTTTGGTAGGTTTCCCTAGGTGGCGGCTGAGCTACAGTCCAAAATCTACAGGTAGGCACTTTGCAAAAAACACCTCTGTTTTCCTTAAAAAATGTGGCTGTGTCCACGTTGCGCTTTGGGGCGTTTCCTGTCGCGGGCGCTAGGCCTACCCACACAAGTGAGGTATCATTTTTATCGGGAGACGTGAGGGAACGCTGGGTGAAAGGAAATTTGTGGCTCCTCTCAGATTCCAGAACTTTCTGCCACAGAAATGTGAGGAACATGTGTGTTTTTTTAGCCAAATTTTGAGTTTTGCAATGGATTCTGGGTAACAGAACCTGGTCCGAGCCACACAAGTCACCCCATCTTGGATTCCCCTAGGTCTCTAGTTTTCAGAAATGCACAGGTTTGGTAGGTTTCCCTAGGTGGCGGCTGAGCTACAAGCCAAAATCTACAGGTAGGCACTTTGCAAAAAACACCTCTGTTTTCCTTCAAAAATTTGGATGTGTCCACGTTGCGCTTTGGGGCGTTTTCTGTCGCGGGCGCTAGGCCTACCCACACAAGTGAGGTATCATTTTTATCGGAAGACGTGGGGGAACGCTGGGTGGAAGGAAATTTGTGGCTCCTCTCAGATTTCAATACGTTCTGCCACAGAAATGTGAGGAACATGTGTTTTTTTAGCCAAATTTTGAGGTTTGCAATGGATTCTGGGTAACAGAACCTGGTCCGAGCCACACAAGTCACCGCATCTTGGATTCCCCTAGGTCTCTAGTTTTCAGAAATGCACAGGTTTGGTAGGTTTCCCTATGTGGCGGCTGAGCTACAGGCCAAAATCTACAGGTAGGCACTTTGCAAAAAACACCTCTGTTTTCCTTAAAAAATTTGGCTGTGTCCACGTTGCGCTTTGGGGCGTTTCATGTCACGGGCGCTAGGCCTACCCACACAAGTGAGGTATCATTTTTATCGGGAGACGTGGGGAAACGCTGGGTGAAAGGAAATTTGTGGCTCCTCTCAGATTCCAGAACTTTCTGCCACAGAAATGTGAGGAACATGTGTTTTTTTAGCCAAATTTTGAGGTTTGCAAAGGATTCTGGGTAACAGAACCTGGTCCGAGCCACACAAGTCACCCCATCTTGGATTCCCCTAGGTCTCTAGTTTTCAGAAATGCACAGGTTTGGTAGGTTTCCCTAGGTGGCGGCTGAGCTACAGGCCAAAATCTACAGGTAGGCACTTTGCAAAAAACACCTCTGTTGTCCTTCAAAAATTTGGCTGTGTCTACGTTGCGCTTTGTGGCGTTTCCTGTCGCGGGCGCTAGGCCTACCCACACAAGTGAGGTATCATTTTTATCGGGAGACGTGGGGGAACGCTGGGTGGAAGGAAATTTGTGGCTCCTCTCAGATTCCAGAACTTTCTGCCACAGAAATGTGAGGAACATGTGTTTTTTTAGCCAAATTTTGAGGTTTGCAATGGATTCTGGGTAACAGAACCTGGTCTGAGCCACACAAGTCACCCCATCTTGGATTCCCCTAGGTCTCTAGTTTTCAGAAATTCACAGGTTTGGTAGGTTTCCCTAGGTGGCGGCTGAGCTACAGGCCAAAATCTACAGGTAGGCACTTTGCAAAAAACACCTCTGTTTTCCTTAAAAAATGTGGCTGTGTCAACGTTGCGCTTTGGGGCGTTTTCTGTCGCAGGCGCTAGGCCTACCCACACAAGTGAGGTATCATTTTTATCGGGAGACGTGGGGGAACGCTGGGTGGAAGGAAATTCGTGGCTCCTCTCAGATTCCAGAACTTTCTGCCACAGAAATGTGAGGAACATGTGTTTTTTTAGCCAAATTTTGAGGTTTGCAATGGATTCTGGGTAACAGAACCTGGTCCGAGCCACACAAGTCACCCCATCTTGGATTCCCCTAGGTCTCTAGTTTTCAGAAATGCACAGGTGTGGTAGGTTTCCGTAGGTGGCGGCTGAGCTACAGTCCAAAATATACATGTAGGCACTTTGCAAAAAACACCTCTGTTTTCCTTCAAAAATGTGGCTGTGTCCACGTTGCGCTTTGGGGCGTTTCCTGTCGCGGGCGCTAGGCCTACCCACACAAGTGAGGTATCATTTTTATCGGGAGACGTGAGGGAACGCTGGGTGAAAGGAAATTTGTGGCTCCTCTCAGATTCCAGAACTTTCTGCCACCGAAATGTGAGGAACATGTGTGTTTTTTTAGCCAAATTTTGAGTTTTGCAATGGATTCTGGGTAACAGAAAATGGTCCGAGCCACACAAGTCACCCCATCTTGGATTCCCCTAGGTCTCTAGTTTTCAGAAATGCACAGGTTTGGTAGGTTTCCCTAGGTGGCGGCTGAGCTACAAGCCAAAATCTACAGGTAGGCACTTTGCAAAAAACACCTCTGTTTTCCTTCAAAAATTTGGATGTGTCCACGTTGCGCTTTGGGGCGTTTTCAGTCACGGGCGCTAGGCCTACCCACACAAGTGAGGTATCATTTTTATCGGGAGACGTGGGGGAACGCTGGGTGGAAGGAAATTTGTGGCTCCTCTCAGATTTCAATACTTTCTGCCACAGAAATGTGAGGAACATGTGTTTTTTTAGCCAAATTTTGAGGTTTGCAATGGATTCTGGGTAACAGAACCTGGTCCGAGCCACACAAGTCACCCCATCTTGGATTCCCCTAGGTCTCTAGTTTTCAGAAATGCACAGGTTTGGTAGGTTTCCCTATGTGGCGGCTGAGCTACAGGCCAAAATCTACAGGTAGGCACTTTGCAAAAAACACCTCTGTTTTCCTTCAAAAATTTGGCTGTGTCCACGTTGTGCTTTGGGGCGTTTCATGTCACGGGCGCTAGGCCTACCCACACAAGTGAGGTATCATTTTTATCGGGAGACGTGGGGGAACGCTGGGTGGAAGGAAATTTGTGGCTCCTCTCAGATTCCAGAACTTTCTGCCACAGAAATGTGAGGAACATGTGTTTTTTTAGCCAAATTTTGAGGTTTGCAATGGATTCTGGGTAACAGAACCTGGTCTGAGCCACACAAGTCACCCCATCTTGGATTCCCCTAGGTCTCTAGTTTTCAGAAATGCACAGGTTTGGTAGGTTTCCCTAGGTGGCGGCTGAGCTACAAGCCAAAATCTACAGGTAGGCACTTTGCAAAAAACACCTCTGTTTTCCTTCAAAAATTTTGATGTGTCCACGTTGCGCTTTGGGGCGTTTTCTGTCACGGGCGCTAGGCCTACCCACACAAGTGAGGTATCATTTTTATCGGGAGACGTGAGGGAACGCTGGGTGGAAGGAAATTTGTGGCTCCTCTCAGATTCCAGAACTTTCTGCCACATAAATGTGAGGAACATGTGTTTTTTTAGCCAAATTTTGAGGTTTGCAATGGATTCTGGGTAACAGAACCTGGTCCGAGCCACACAAGTCACCCGATCTTGGATTCCCCTAGGTCTCTAGTTTTCAGAAATGCACAGGTTTGGTAGGTTTCGATAGGTGGCGGCTGAGCTACAGGCCAAAATCTACAGGTAGGCACTTTGCAAAAAACACCTCTGTTTTCCTTCAAAAATTTGGCTGTGTCCACGTTGCGCTTTAGGGCGTTTCCTGTCGCGGGCGCTAGGCCTACCCACACAAGTGAGGTATCATTTTTATCGGGAGACGTGGGGGAACGCTGGGTGAAAGGAAATTTGTGGCTCCTCTCAGATTCCAGAACTTTCTGCCACAGAAATGTGAGGAACATGTGTTTTTTTAGCCAAATTTTGAGGTTTGCAAAGGATTCTGGGTAACAGAACCTGGTCCGAGCCACACAAGTCACCCCATCTTGGATTCCCCTAGGTCTCTAGTTTTCAGAAATGCACAGGTTTGGTAGGTTTCCCTAGGTGGCGGCTGAGCTACAGGCCAAAATCTACAGGTAGGCACTTTGCAAAAAACACCTCTGTTTTCCTTCAAAAATTTGGCTGTGTCCACGTTGCGCTTTGGGGCGTTTCATGTCGCGGGCGCTAGGTCTACCCACACAAGTGAGGTATCATTTTTATCGGGAGACGTGGGGGAACGTTGGGTGGACGGAAATTTGTGGCTCCTCTCAGATTCCAGAACCTTCTGCCACAGAAATGTGAGGAACATGTGTTTTTTTAGCCAAATTTTGAGGTTTGCAATGGATTCTGAGTAACAGAACCTGGTCTGAGCCACACAAGTCACCCCATCTTGGATTCCCCTAGGTCTCTAGTTTTCAGAAATGCACAGGTTTGGTAGGTTTCCCTAGGTGGCGGCTGAGCTACAAGCCAAAATCTACAGGTAGGTACTTTGCAAAAAACACCTCTGTTTTCCTTCAAAAATTTGGATGTGTCCACGTTGCGCTTTGGGGCGTTTTCTGTCGCGGGCGCTAGGCCTACCCACAAAAGTGAGGTATCATTTTTATCGGGAGACGTGGGGGAACGCTGGGTGGAAGCAAATTCGTGGCTCCTCTCAGATTCCAGAACTTTCTGCCACAGAAATGTGAGGAACATGTGTTTTTTTAGCCAAATTTTGAGGTTTGCAATGGATTCTGGGTAACAGAACCTGGTCTGAGCCACACAAGTCACCCCATCTTGGATTCCCCTAGGTCTCTAGTTTTCAGAAATGCACAGGTTTGGTAGGTTTCCCTAGGTGGCGGCTGAGCTACAAGCCAAAATCTACAGGTAGGTACTTTGCAAAAAACACCTCTGTTTTCCTTCAAAAATTTGGATGTGTCAACGTTGCGCTTTGGGGCGTTTTTTGTCGCGGGCGCTAGGCCTACCCACACAAGTGAGGTATCATTTTTATCGGGAGACGTGGGGGAACGCTGGGTGGAAGGAAATTCGTGGCTCCTCTCAGATTCCAGAACTTTCTGCCACAGAAATGTGAGGAACATGTGTTTTTTTAGCCAAATTTTGAGGTTTGCAATGGATTCTGGGTAACAGAACCTGGTCCGAGCCACACAAGTCACCCCATCTTGGATTCCCCTAGGTCTCTAGTTTTCAGAAATGCACAGGTTTGGTAGGTTTCCCTAGGTGGCGGCTGAGGTACAGTCCAAAATCTACAGGTAGGCACTTTGCAAAAAACACCTCTGTTTTCCTTCAAAAATGTGGCTGTGTCCACGTTGCGCTTTGGGGCGTTTCCTGTCGCGGGCGCTAGGCCTACCCACACAAGTGAGGTATCATTTTTATCGGGAGACGTGAGGGAACGCTGGGTGAAAGGAAATTTGTGGCTCCTCTCAGATTCCAGAACTTTCTGCCACCGAAATGTGAGGAACATGTGTGTTTTTTTAGCCAAATTTTGAGTTTTGCAATGGATTCTGGGTAACAGAACCTGGTCCGAGCCACACAAGTCACCCCATCTTGGATTCCCCTAGGTCTCTAGTTTTCAGAAATGCACAGGTTTGGTAGGTTTCCCTATGTGGCGGCTGAGCTACAGGCCAAAATCTACAGGTAGGCACCTTGCAAAAAACACCTCTGTTTTCCTTCAAAAATTTGGCTGTGTCCACGTTGCGCTTTGGGGCGTTTCATGTCACGGGCGCTAGGCCTACCCACACAAGTGAGGTATCATTTTTATCGGGAGACGTGGGGGAACGCTGGGTGAAAGGAAATTTGTGGCTCCTCTCAGATTCCAGAACTTTCTGCCACAGAAATGTGAGGAACATGTGTTTTTTTAGCCAAATTTTGAGGTTTGCAAAGGATTCTGGGTAACAGAACCTGGTCCGAGCCACACAAGTCACCCCATCTTGGATTCCCCTAGGTCTCTAGTTTTCAGAAATGCACAGGTTTGGTAGGTTTCCCTAGGTGGCGGCTGAGCTACAGGCCAAAATCTACAGGTAGGCACTTTGCAAAAAACACCTCTGTTTTCCTTCAAAAATTTGGATGTGTCCACGTTGCGCTTTGGGGCGTTTTCTGTCGCGGGCGCTAGGCCTACCCACACAAGTGAGGTATCATTTTTATCGGGAGACGTGGGGGAACGCTGGGTGGAAGCAAATTCGTGGCTCCTCTCAGATTCCAGAACTTTCTGCCACAGAAATGTGAGGAACATGTGTTTTTTTAGCCAAATTTTGAGGTTTGCAATGGATTCTGGGTAACAGAACCTGGTCTGAGCCACACAAGTCACCCCATCTTGGATTCCCCTAGGTCTCTAGTTTTCAGAAATGCACAGGTTTGGTAGGTTTCCCTAGGTGGCGGCTGAGCTACAAGCCAAAATCTACAGGTAGGTACTTTGCAAAAAACACCTCTGTTTTCCTTCAAAAATTTGGATGTGTCAACGTTGCGCTTTGGGGCGTTTTTTGTCGCGGGCGCTAGGCCTACCCACACAAGTGAGGTATCATTTTTATCGGGAGACGTGGGGGAACGCTGGGTGGAAGGAAATTCGTGGCTCCTCTCAGATTCCAGAACTTTCTGCCACAGAAATGTGAGGAACATGTGTTTTTTTAGCCAAATTTTGAGGTTTGCAATGGATTCTGGGTAACAGAACCTGGTCCGAGCCACACAAGTCACCCCATCTTGGATTCCCCTAGGTCTCTAGTTTTCAGAAATGCACAGGTTTGGTAGGTTTCCCTAGGTGGCGGCTGAGCTACAGTCCAAAATCTACAGGTAGGCACTTTGCAAAAAACACCTCTGTTTTCCTTCAAAAATGTGGCTGTGTCCACTTTGCGCTTTGGGGCGTTTCCTGTCGCGGGCGCTAGGCCTACCCACACAAGTGAGGTATCATTTTTATCGGGAGACGTGAGGGAACGCTGGGTGAAAGGAAATTTGTGGCTCCTCTCAGATTCCAGAACTTTCTGCCACCGAAATGTGAGGAACATGTGTGTTTGTTTAGCCAAATTTTGAGTTTTGCAATGGATTCTGGGTACAGAACCTGGTCCGAGCCACACAAGTCACCCCATCTTGGATTCCCCTAGGTCTCTAGTTTTCAGAAATGCACAGGTTTGGTAGGTTTCCCTAGGTGGCGGCTGAGCTACAAGCCAAAATCTACAGGTAGGCACTTTGCAAAAAACACCTCTGTTTTCCTTCAAAAATTTGGATGTGTCCACGTTGCGCTTTGGGGCGTTTTCTGTCGCGGGCGCTAGGCCTACCCACACAAGTGAGGTATCATTTTTATCGGGAGACGTGGGGGAACGCTGGGTGGAAGGAAATTTGTGGCTCCTCTCAGATTTCAATACTTTCTGCCACAGAAATGTGAGGAACATGTGTTTTTTTAGCCAAATTTTGAGGTTTGCAATGGATTCTGGGTAACAGAACCGGGTCCGAGCCACACAAGTCACCGCATCTTGGATTCCCCTAGGTCTCTAGTTTTCAGAAATGCACAGGTTTGGTAGGTTTCCCTATGTGGCGGCTGAGCTACAGGCCAAAATCTACAGGTAGGCACTTTGCAAAAAACACCTCTGTTTTCCTTCAAAAATTTGGCTGTGTCCACGTTGCGCTTTGGGGCGTTTCATGTCACGGGCGCTAGGCCTACCCACACAAGTGAGGTATCATTTTTATCGGGAGACGTGGGGAAACGCTGGGTGAAAGGAAATTTGTGGCTCCTCTCAGATTCCAGAACTTTCTGCCACAGAAATGTGAGGAACATGTGTTTTTTTAGCCAAATTTTGAGGTTTGCAAAGGATTCTGGGTAACAGAACCTGGTCTGAGCCACACAAGTCACCCCATCTTGGATTCCCCTAGGTCTCTAGTTTTCAGAAATGCACAGGTTTGTTAGGTTTCCCTAGGTGGTGGCTGAGCTACAAGCCAAAATCTACAGGTAGGTACTTTGCAAAAAACACCTCTGTTTTCCTTCAAAAATTTGGATGTGTCAACGTTGCGCTTTGGGGCGTTTTCTGTCGCGGGCGCTAGGCCTACCCACACAAGTGAGGTATCATTTTTATCGGGAGACGTGGGGGAACGCTGGGTGGAAGGAAATTCGTGGCTCCTCTCAGATTCCAGAACTTTCTGCCACAGAAATGTGAGGAACATGTGTTTTTTTAGCCAAATTTTGAGGTTTGCAATGGATTCTGGGTAACAGAACCTGGTCCGAGCCACACAAGTCACCCCATCTTGGATTCCCCTAGGTCTCTAGTTTTCAGAAATGCACAGGTTTGGTAGGTTTCCCTAGGTGGCGGCTGAGCTACAGGCCAAAATCTACAGGTAGGCACTTTGCAAAAAACACCTCTGTTGTCCTTCAAAAATTTGGCTGTGTCTACGTTGCGCTTTGTGGCGTTTCCTGTCGCGGGCGCTAGGCCTACCCACACAAGTGAGGTATCATTTTTATCGGGAGACGTGGGGGAACGCTGGGTGGAAGGAAATTTGTGGCTCCTCTCAGATTCCAGAACTTTCTGCCACAGAAATGTGAGGAACATGTGTTTTTTTAGCCAAATTTTGAGGTTTGCAATGGATTCTGGGTAACAGAACCTGGTCTGAGCCACACAAGTCACCCCATCTTGGATTCCCCTAGGTCTCTAGTTTTCAGAAATTCACAGGTTTGGTAGGTTTCCCTAGGTGGCGGCTGAGCTACAGGCCAAAATCTACAGGTAGGCACTTTGCAAAAAACACCTCTGTTTTCCTTCAAAAATTTGGCTGTGTCAACGTTGCGCTTTGGGGCGTTTTCTGTCGCGGGCGCTAGGCCTACCCACACAAGTGAGGTATCATTTTTATCGGGAGACGTGGGGGAACGCTGGGTGGAAGGAAATTCGTAGCTCCTCTCAGATTCCAGAACTTTCTGCCACAGAAATGTGAGGAACATGTGTTTTTTTAGCCAAATTTTGAGGTTTGCAATGGATTCTGGGTAACAGAACCTGGTCCGAGCCACACAAGTCACCCCATCTTGGATTCCCCTAGGTCTCTAGTTTTCAGAAATGCACAGGTTTGGTAGGTTTCCGTAGGTGGCGGCTGAGCTACAGTCCAAAATATACATGTAGGCACTTTGCAAAAAACACCTCTGTTTTCCTTCAAAAATGTGGCTGTGTCCACGTTGCGCTTTGGGGCGTTTCCTGTCGCGGGCGCTAGGCCTACCCACACAAGTGAGGTATCATTTTTATCGGGAGACGTGAGGGAACGCTGGGTGAAAGGAAATTTGTGGCTCCTCTCAGATTCCAGAACTTTCTGCCACCGAAATGTGAGGAACATGTGGGTTTTTTTAGCCAAATTTTGAGTTTTGCAATGGATTCTGGGTAACAGATCATGGTCCGAGCCACACAAGTCACCCCATCTTGGATTCCCCTAGGTCTCTAGTTTTCAGAAATGCACAGGTTTGGTAGGTTTCCCTAGGTGGCGGCTGAGCTACAAGCCAAAATCTACAGGTAGGCACTTTGCAAAAAACACCTCTGTTTTCCTTCAAAAATTTGGATGTGTCCACGTTGCGCTTTGGGGCGTTTTCAGTCACGGGCGCTAGGCCTACCCACACAAGTGAGGTATCATTTTTATCGGGAGACGTGGGGGAACGCTGGGTGGAAGGAAATTTGTGGCTCCTCTCAGATTTCAATACTTTCTGCCACAGAAATGTGAGGAACATGTGTTTTTTTAGCCAAATTTTGAGGTTTGCAATGGATTCTGGGTAACAGAACCTGGTCCGAGCCACACAAGTCACCCCATCTTGGATTCCCCTAGGTCTCTAGTTTTCAGAAATGCACAGGTTTGGTAGGTTTCCCTATGTGGCGGCTGAGCTACAGGCCAAAATCTACAGGTAGGCACTTTGCAAAAAACACCTCTGTTTTCCTTCAAAAATTTGGCTGTGTCCACGTTGTGCTTTGGGGCGTTTCATGTCACGGGCGCTAGGCCTACCCACACAAGTGAGGTATCATTTTTATCTGGAGACGTGGGGGAACGCTGGGTGGAAGGAAATTTGTGGCTCCTCTCAGATTCCAGAACTTTCTGCCACAGAAATGTGAGGAACATGTGTTTTTTTAGCCAAATTTTGAGGTTTGCAATGGATTCTGGGTAACAGAACCTAGTCTGAGCCACACAAGTCACCCCATCTTGGATTCCCCTAGGTCTCTAGTTTTCAGAAATGCACAGGTTTGGTAGGTTTCCCTAGGTGGCGGCTGAGCTACAAGCCAAAATCTACAGGTAGGTACTTTGCAAAAAACACCTCTGTTTTCCTTCAAAAATTTGGATGTGTCAACGTTGCGCTTTGGGGCGTTTTCTGTCGCGGGCGCTAGGCCTACCCACACAAGTGAGGTATCATTTTTATCGGGAGACGTGGGGGAACGCTGGGTGGAAGGAAATTCGTGGCTCCTCTCAGATTCCAGAACTTTCTGCCACAGAAGTGTGAGGAACATGTGTTTTTTTTAGCCAAATTTTGAGGTTTGCAATGGATTCTGGGTAACAGAACCTGATCCGAGCCACACAAGTCACCCCATCTTGGATTCCCCTAGGTCTCTAGTTTTCAGAAATGCACAGGTTTGGTAGGTTTCCCTAGGTGGCGGCTGAGCTACAGTCCAAAATCTACAGGTAGGCACTTTGCAAAAAACACCTCTGTTTTCCTTCAAAAATGTGGCTGTAACCACGTTGCGCTTTGGGGCGTTTCCTGTCGCGGGCGCTAGGCCTACCCACACAAGTGAGGTATCATTTTTATCGGGAGACGTGAGGGAACGCTGGGTGAAAGGAAATTTGTGGCTCCTCTCAGATTCCAGAACTTTCTGCCACCGAAATGTGAGGAACATGTGTGTTTTTTTAGCCAAATTTTGAGTTTTGCAATGGATTCTGGGTAACAGAACCTGGTCCGAGCCACACAAGTCACCCCATCTTGGATTCCCCTAGGTCTCTAGTTTTCAGAAATGCACAGGTTTGGTAGGTTTCCCTAGGTGGCGGCTGAGCTACAAGCCAAAATCTACAGGTAGGCACTTTGCAAAAAACACCTCTGTTTTCCTTCAAAAATTTGGATGTGTCCACGTTGCGCTTTGGGGCGTTTTCTGTCGCGGGCGCTAGGCCTACCCACACAAGTGAGGTATCATTTTTATCGGGAGACGTGGGGGAACGCTGGGTGGAAGGGAATTTGTGGCTCCTCTCAGATTTCAATACTTTCTGCCACAGAAATGTGAGGAACATGTGTTTTTTTAGCCAAATTTTGAGGTTTGCAATGGATTCTGGGTAACAGAACCTGGTCCGAGCCACACAAGTCACCCCATCTTGGATTCCCCTAGGTCTCTAGTTTTCAGAAATGCACAGGTTTGGTAGGTTTCCCTATGTGGCGGCTGAGCTACAGGCCAAAATCTACAGGTAGGCACTTTGCAAAAAACACCTCTGTTTTCCTTCAAAAATTTGGCTGTGTCCACGTTGCGCTTTGGGGCGTTTCATGTCACGGGCGCTAGGCCTACCCACACAAGTGAGGTATCATTTTTATCGGGAGACGTGGGGGAACGCTGGGTGAAAGGAAATTTGTGGCTCCTCTCAGATTCCAGAACTTTCTGCCACAGAAATGTGAGGAACATGTGTTTTTTTAGCCAAATTTTGAGGTTTGCAAAGGATTCTGGGTAACAGAACCTGGTCCGAGCCACACAAGTCACCCCATCTTAGATTCCCCTAGGTCTCTAGTTTTCAGAAATGCACAGGTTTGGTAGCTTTCCCTAGGTGGCGGCTGAGCTACAAGCCAAAATCTACAGGTAGGCACTTTGCAAAAAACACTTCTGTTTTCCTTCAAAAATTTTGATGTGTCCACGTTGCGCTTTGGGGCGTTTTCTGTCACGGGCGCTAGGCCTACCCACACAAGTGAGGTATCATTTTTATCGGGAGACGTGGGGGAACGCTGGGTGGAAGGAAATTTGTGGCTCCTCTCAGATTCCAGAACTTTCTGCCACAGAAATGTGAGGAACATGTGTTTTTTTAGCCAAATTTTGAGGTTTGCAATGGATTCTGGGTAACAGAACCTGGTCCGAGCCACACAAGTCACCCCATCTTGGATTCCCCTAGGTCTCTATTTTTCAGAAATGCACAGGTTTGGTAGGTTTCGATAGGTGGCGGCTGAGCTACAGGCCAAAATCTACAGGTAGGCACTTTGCAAAAAACACCTCTGTTTTCCTTCAAAAATTTGGCTGTGTCCACGTTGCGCTTTGGGGCGTTTCCTGTCGCGGGCGCTAGGCCTACCCACAAAAGTGAGGTATCATTTTTATCGGGAGACGTGGGGGAACGCTGGGTGAAAGGAAATTTGTGGCTCCTCTCAGATTCCAGAACTTTCTGCCACAGAAATGTGAGGAACATGTGTTTTTTTAGCCAAATTTTGAGGTTTGCAAAGGATTCTGGGTAACAGAACCTGGTCCGAGCCACACAAGTCACCCCATCTTGGATTCCCCTAGGTCTCTAGTTTTCAGAAATGCACAGGTTTGGTAGGTTTCCCTAGGTGGCGGCTGAGCTACAGGCCAAAATCTACAGGTAGGCACTTTGCAAAAAACACCTCTGTTTTCCTTCAAAAATTTGGCTGTGTCCACGTTGCGCTTTGGGGCGTTTCATGTCGCGGGCGCTAGGTCTACCCACACAAGTGAGGTATAATTTTTATCGGGAGACGTGGGGGAACGCTGGGTGGACGGAAATTTGTGGCTCCTCTCAGATTCCAGAACTTTCTGCCACAGGAATGTGAGGAACATGTGTTTTTTTAGCCAAATTTTGAGGTTTGCAATGGATTCTGAGTAACAGAACCTGGTCTGAGCCACACAAGTCACCCCATCTTGGATTCCCCTAGGTCTCTAGTTTTCAGAAATGCACAGGTTTGGTAGGTTTCCCTAGGTGGCGGCTGAGCTACAAGCCAAAATCTACAGGTAGGTACTTTGCAAAAAACACCTCTGTTTTCCTTCAAAAATTTGGATGTGTCCACGTTGCGCTTTGGGGCGTTTTCTGTCGCGGGCGCTAGGCCTACCCACACAAGTGAGGTATCATTTTTATCGGGAGACGTGGGGGAACGCTGGGTGGAAGCAAATTCGTGGCTCCTCTCAGATTCCAGAACTTTCTGCCACAGAAATGTGAGGAACATGTGTTTTTTTAGCCAAATTTTGAGGTTTGCAATGGATTCTGGGTAACAGAACCTGGTCTGAGCCACACAAGTCACCCCATCTTGGATTCCCCTAGGTCTCTAGTTTTCAGAAATGCACAGGTTTGGTAGGTTTCCCTAGGTGGCGGCTGAGCTACAAGCCAAAATCTACAGGTAGGTACTTTGCAAAAAACACCTCTGTTTTCCTTCAAAAATTTGGATGTGTCAACGTTGCGCTTTGGGGCATTTTCTGTCGCGGGCGCTAGGCCTACCCACACAAGTGAGGTATCATTTTTATCGGGAGACGTGGGGGAACGCTGGGTGGAAGGAAATTCGTGGCTCCTCTCAGATTCCAGAACTTTCTGCCACAGAAATGTGAGGAACATGTGTTTTTTTAGCCAAATTTTGAGGTTTGCAATGGATTCTGGGTAACAGAACCTGGTCCGAGCCACACAAGTCACCCCATCTTGGATTCCCCTAGGTCTCTAGTTTTCAGAAATGCACAGGTTTGGTAGGTTTCCCTAGGTGGCGGCTGAGCTACAGTCCAAAACCTACAGGTAGGCACTTTGCAAAAAACACCTCTGTTTTCCTTCAAAAATGTGGCTGTGTCCACGTTGCACTTTGGGGCGTTTCCTGTCGCGGGCGCTAGGCCTACCCACACAAGTGAGGTATCATTTTTATCGGGAGACGTGAGGGAACGCTGGGTGAAAGGAAATTTGTGGCTCCTCTCAGATTCCAGAACTTTCTGCCACCGAAATGTGAGGAACATGTGTGTTTTTTTAGCCAAATTTTGAGTTTTGCAATGGATTCTGGGTAACAGAACCTGGTCCGAGCCACACAAGTCACCCCATCTTGGATTCCCCTAGGTCTCTAGTTTTCAGAAATGCACAGGTTTGGTAGGTTTCCCTAGGTGGCGGCTGAGCTACAAGCCAAAATCTACAGGTAGGCACTTTGCAAAAAACACCTCTGTTTTCCTTCAAAAATTTGGATGTGTCCACGTTGCGCTTTGGGGCGTTTTCTGTCGCGGGCGCTAGGCCTACCCACACAAGTGAGGTATCATTTTTATCGGAAGACGTGGGGGAACGCTGGGTGGAAGGAAATTCGTGGCTCCTCTCAGATTCTAGAACTTTCTGCCACAGAAATGTGAGGAACATGTGTTTTTTTTAGCCAAATTTTGAGGTTTGCAAAGGATTCTGGGTAACAGAACCTGGTCCGAGCCACACAAGTCACCCCATCTTAGATTCCCCTAGGTCTCTAGTTTTCAGAAATGCACAGGTTTGGTAGCTTTCCCTAGGTGGCGGCTGAGCTACAAGCCAAAATCTACAGGTAGGCACTTTGCAAAAAACACTTCTGTTTTCCTTCAAAAATTTTGATGTGTCCACGTTGCGCTTTGGGGCGTTTTCTGTCACGGGCGCTAGGCCTACCCACACAAGTGAGGTATCATTTTTATCGGGAGACGTGGGGGAACGCTGGGTGGAAGGAAATTTGTGGCTCCTCTCAGATTCCAGAACTTTCTGCCACAGAAATGTGAGGAACATGTGTTTTTTTAGCCAAATTTTGAGGTTTGCAATGGATTCTGGGTAACAGAACCTGGTCCGAGCCACACAAGTCACCCCATCTTGGATTCCCCTAGGTCTCTAGTTTTCAGAAATGCACAGGTTTGGTAGGTTTCGATAGGTGGCGGCTGAGCTACAGGCCAAAATCTACAGGTAGGCACTTTGCAAAAAACACCTCTGTTTTCCTTCAAAAATTTGGCTGTGTCCACGTTGCGCTTTGGGGCGTTTCCTGTCGCGGGCGCTAGGCCTACCCACAAAAGTGAGGTATCATTTTTATCGGGAGACGTGGGGGAACGCTGGGTGAAAGGAAATTTGTGGCTCCTCTCAGATTCCAGAACTTTCTGCCACAGAAATGTGAGGAACATGTGTTTTTTTAGCCAAATTTTGAGGTTTGCAAAGGATTCTGGGTAACAGAACCTGGTCCGAGCCACACAAGTCACCCCATCTTGGATTCCCCTAGGTCTCTAGTTTTCAGAAATGCACAGGTTTGGTAGGTTTCCCTAGGTGGCGGCTGAGCTACAGGCCAAAATCTACAGGTAGGCACTTTGCAAAAAACACCTCTGTTTTCCTTCAAAAATTTGGCTGTGTCCACGTTGCGCTTTGGGGCGTTTCATGTCGCGGGCGCTAGGTCTACCCACACAAGTGAGGTATAATTTTTATCGGGAGACGTGGGGGAACGCTGGGTGGACGGAAATTTGTGGCTCCTCTCAGATTCCAGAACTTTCTGCCACAGGAATGTGAGGAACATGTGTTTTTTTAGCCAAATTTTGAGGTTTGCAATGGATTCTGAGTAACAGAACCTGGTCTGAGCCACACAAGTCACCCCATCTTGGATTCCCCTAGGTCTCTAGTTTTCAGAAATGCACAGGTTTGGTAGGTTTCCCTAGGTGGCGGCTGAGCTACAAGCCAAAATCTACAGGTAGGTACTTTGCAAAAAACACCTCTGTTTTCCTTCAAAAATTTGGATGTGTCCACGTTGCGCTTTGGGGCGTTTTCTGTCGCGGGCGCTAGGCCTACCCACACAAGTGAGGTATCATTTTTATCGGGAGACGTGGGGGAACGCTGGGTGGAAGCAAATTCGTGGCTCCTCTCAGATTCCAGAACTTTCTGCCACAGAAATGTGAGGAACATGTGTTTTTTTAGCCAAATTTTGAGGTTTGCAATGGATTCTGGGTAACAGAACCTGGTCTGAGCCACACAAGTCACCCCATCTTGGATTCCCCTAGGTCTCTAGTTTTCAGAAATGCACAGGTTTGGTAGGTTTCCCTAGGTGGCGGCTGAGCTACAAGCCAAAATCTACAGGTAGGTACTTTGCAAAAAACACCTCTGTTTTCCTTCAAAAATTTGGATGTGTCAACGTTGCGCTTTGGGGCATTTTCTGTCGCGGGCGCTAGGCCTACCCACACAAGTGAGGTATCATTTTTATCGGGAGACGTGGGGGAACGCTGGGTGGAAGGAAATTCGTGGCTCCTCTCAGATTCCAGAACTTTCTGCCACAGAAATGTGAGGAACATGTGTTTTTTTAGCCAAATTTTGAGGTTTGCAATGGATTCTGGGTAACAGAACCTGGTCCGAGCCACACAAGTCACCCCACCTTGGATTCCCCTAGGTCTCTAGTTTTCAGAAATGCACAGGTTTGGTAGGTTTCCCTAGGTGGCGGCTGAGCTACAGTCCAAAACCTACAGGTAGGCACTTTGCAAAAAACACCTCTGTTTTCCTTCAAAAATGTGGCTGTGTCCACGTTGCGCTTTGGGGCGTTTCCTGTCGCGGGCGCTAGGCCTACCCACACAAGTGAGGTATCATTTTTATCGGGAGACGTGAGGGAACGCTGGGTGAAAGGAAATTTGTGGCTCCTCTCAGATTCCAGAACTTTCTGCCACCGAAATGTGAGGAACATGTGTGTTTTTTTAGCCAAATTTTGAGTTTTGCAATGGATTCTGGGTAACAGAACCTGGTCCGAGCCACACAAGTCACCCCATCTTGGATTCCCCTAGGTCTCTAGTTTTCAGAAATGCACAGGTTTGGTAGGTTTCCCTAGGTGGCGGCTGAGCTACAAGCCAAAATCTACAGGTAGGCACTTTGCAAAAAACACCTCTGTTTTCCTTCAAAAATTTGGATGTGTCCACGTTGCGCTTTGGGGCGTTTTCTGTCGCGGGCGCTAGGCCTACCCACACAAGTGAGGTATCATTTTTATCGGAAGACGTGGGGGAACGCTGGGTGGAAGGAAATTTGTGGCTCCTCTCAGATTTCAATACGTTCTGCCACAGAAATGTGAGGAACATGTGTTTTTTTAGCCAAATTTTGAGGTTTGCAATGGATTCTGGGTAACAGAACCTGGTCCGAGCCACACAAGTCACCGCATCTTGGATTCCCCTAGGTCTCTAGTTTTCAGAAATGCACAGGTTTGGTAGGTTTCCCTATGTGGCGGCTGAGCTACAGGCCAAAATCTACAGGTAGGCACTTTGCAAAAAACACCTCTGTTTTCCTTAAAAAATTTGGCTGTGTCCACGTTGCGCTTTGGGGCGTTTCATGTCACGGGCGCTAGGCCTACCCACACAAGTGAGGTATCATTTTTATCGGGAGACGTGGGGAAACGCTGGGTGAAAGGAAATTTGTGGCTCCTCTCAGATTCCAGAACTTTCTGCCACAGAAATGTGAGGAACATGTGTTTTTTTAGCCAAATTTTGAGGTTTGCAAAGGATTCTGGGTAACAGAACCTGGTCCGAGCCACACAAGTCACCCCATCTTGGATTCCCCTAGGTCTCTAGTTTTCAGAAATGCACAGGTTTGGTAGGTTTCCCTAGGTGGCGGCTGAGCTACAGGCCAAAATCTACAGGTAGGCACTTTGCAAAAAACACCTCTGTTGTCCTTCAAAAATTTGGCTGTGTCTACGTTGCGCTTTGTGGCGTTTCCTGTCGCGGGCGCTAGGCCTACCCACACAAGTGAGGTATCATTTTTATCGGGAGACGTGGGGGAACGCTGGGTGGAAGGAAATTTGTGGCTCCTCTCAGATTCCAGAACTTTCTGCCACAGAAATGTGAGGAACATGTGTTTTTTTAGCCAAATTTTGAGGTTTGCAATGGATTCTGGGTAACAGAACCTGGTCTGAGCCACACAAGTCACCCCATCTTGGATTCCCCTAGGTCTCTAGTTTTCAGAAATTCACAGGTTTGGTAGGTTTCCCTAGGTGGCGGCTGAGCTACAGGCCAAAATCTACAGGTAGGCACTTTGCAAAAAACACCTCTGTTTTCCTTCAAAAATGTGGATGTGTCCACGTTGCGCTTTGGGGCGTTTTCTGTCACGGGCGCTAGGCCTACCCACACAAGTGAGGTATCATTTTTATCGGGAGACGTGGGGGAACGCTGGGTGGAAGGAAATTTGTGGCTCCTCTCAGATTCCAGAACTTTCTGCCACAGAAATGTGAGGAACATGTGTTTTTTTAGCCAAATTTTGAGGTTTGCAATGGATTCTGGGTAACAGAACCTGGTCCGAGCCACACAAGTCACCCCATCTTGGATTCCCCTAGGTCTCTAGTTTTCAGAAATGCACAGGTTTGGTAGGTTTCGATAGGTGGCGGCTGAGCTACAGGCCAAAATCTACAGGTAGGCACTTTGCAAAAAACACCTCTGTTTTCCTTCAAAAATTTGGCTGTGTCCACGTTGCGCTTTGGGGCGTTTCCTGTCGCGGGCGCTAGGCCTACCCACAAAAGTGAGGTATCATTTTTATCGGGAGACGTGGGGGAACGCTGGGTGAAAGGAAATTTGTGGCTCCTCTCAGATTCCAGAACTTTCTGCCACAGAAATGTGAGGAACATGTGTTTTTTTAGCCAAATTTTGAGGTTTGCAAAGGATTCTGGGTAACAGAACCTGGTCCGAGCCACACAAGTCACCCCATCTTGGATTCCCCTAGGTCTCTAGTTTTCAGAAATGCACAGGTTTGGTAGGTTTCCCTAGGTGGCGGCTGAGCTACAGGCCAAAATCTACAGGTAGGCACTTTGCAAAAAACACCTCTGTTTTCCTTCAAAAATTTGGCTGTGTCCACGTTGCGCTTTGGGGCGTTTCATGTCGCGGGCGCTAGGTCTACCCACACAAGTGAGGTATAATTTTTATCGGGAGACGTGGGGGAACGCTGGGTGGACGGAAATTTGTGGCTCCTCTCAGATTCCAGAACTTTCTGCCACAGGAATGTGAGGAACATGTGTTTTTTTAGCCAAATTTTGAGGTTTGCAATGGATTCTGAGTAACAGAACCTGGTCTGAGCCACACAAGTCACCCCATCTTGGATTCCCCTAGGTTTCTAGTTTTCAGAAATGCACAGGTTTGGTAGGTTTCCCTAGGTGGCGGCTGAGCTACAAGCCAAAATCTACAGGTAGGTACTTTGCAAAAAACACCTCTGTTTTCCTTCAAAAATTTGGATGTGTCCACGTTGCGCTTTGGGGCGTTTTCTGTCGCGGGCGCTAGGCCTACCCACACAAGTGAGGTATCATTTTTATCGGGAGACGTGGGGGAACGCTGGGTGGAAGCAAATTCGTGGCTCCTCTCAGATTCCAGAACTTTCTGCCACAGAAATGTGAGGAACATGTGTTTTTTTAGCCAAATTTTGAGGTTTGCAATGGATTCTGGGTAACAGAACCTGGTCTGAGCCACACAAGTCACCCCATCTTGGATTCCCCTAGGTCTCTAGTTTTCAGAAATGCACAGGTTTGGTAGGTTTCCCTAGGTGGCGGCTGAGCTACAAGCCAAAATCTACAGGTAGGTACTTTGCAAAAAACACCTCTGTTTTCCTTCAAAAATTTGGATGTGTCAACGTTGCGCTTTGGGGCATTTTCTGTCGCGGGCGCTAGGCCTACCCACACAAGTGAGGTATCATTTTTATCGGGAGACGTGGGGGAACGCTGGGTGGAAGGAAATTCGTGGCTCCTCTCAGATTCCAGAACTTTCTGCCACAGAAATGTGAGGAACATGTGTTTTTTTAGCCAAATTTTGAGGTTTGCAATGGATTCTGGGTAACAGAACCTGGTCCGAGCCACACAAGTCACCCCACCTTGGATTCCCCTAGTTCTCTAGTTTTCAGAAATGCACAGGTTTGGTAGGTTTCCCTAGGTGGCGGCTGAGCTACAGTCCAAAACCTACAGGTAGGCACTTTGCAAAAAACACCTCTGTTTTCCTTCAAAAATGTGGCTGTGTCCACGTTGCGCTTTGGGGCGTTTCCTGTCGCGGGCGCTAGGCCTACCCACACAAGTGAGGTATCATTTTTATCGGGAGACGTGAGGGAACGCTGGGTGAAAGGAAATTTGTGGCTCCTCTCAGATTCCAGAACTTTCTGCCACCGAAATGTGAGGAACATGTGTGTTTTTTTAGCCAAATTTTGAGTTTTGCAATGGATTCTGGGTAACAGAACCTGGTCCGAGCCACACAAGTCACCCCATCTTGGATTCCCCTAGGTCTCTAGTTTTCAGAAATGCACAGGTTTGGTAGGTTTCCCTAGGTGGCGGCTGAGCTACAAGCCAAAATCTACAGGTAGGCACTTTGCAAAAAACACCTCTGTTTTCCTTCAAAAATTTGGATGTGTCCACGTTGCGCTTTGGGGCGTTTTCTGTCGCGGGCGCTAGGCCTACCCACACAAGTGAGGTATCATTTTTATCGGAAGACGTGGGGGAACGCTGGGTGGAAGGAAATTTGTGGCTCCTCTCAGATTTCAATACGTTCTGCCACAGAAATGTGAGGAACATGTGTTTTTTTAGCCAAATTTTGAGGTTTGCAATGGATTCTGGGTAACAGAACCTGGTCCGAGCCACACAAGTCACCGCATCTTGGATTCCCCTAGGTCTCTAGTTTTCAGAAATGCACAGGTTTGGTAGGTTTCCCTAGGTGGCGGCTGAGCTACAGGCCAAAATCTACAGGTAGGCACTTTGCAAAAAACACCTCTGTTGTCCTTCAAAAATTTGGCTGTGTCTACGTTGCGCTTTGTGGCGTTTCCTGTCGCGGGCGCTAGGCCTACCCACACAAGTGAGGTATCATTTTTATCGGGAGACGTGGGGGAACGCTGGGTGGAAGGAAATTTGTGGCTCCTCTCAGATTCCAGAACTTTCTGCCACAGAAATGTGAGGAACATGTGTTTTTTTAGCCAAATTTTGAGGTTTGCAATGGATTCTGGGTAACAGAACCTGGTCTGAGCCACACAAGTCACCCCATCTTGGATTCCCCTAGGTCTCTAGTTTTCAGAAATTCACAGGTTTGGTAGGTTTCCCTAGGTGGCGGCTGAGCTACAGGCCAAAATCTACAGGTAGGCACTTTGCAAAAAACACCTCTGTTTTCCTTCAAAAATGTGGCTGTGTCAACGTTGCGCTTTGGGGCGTTTTCTGTCGCAGGCGCTAGGCCTACCCACACAAGTGAGGTATCATTTTTATCGGGAGACGTGGGGGAACGCTGGGTGGAAGGAAATTCGTGGCTCCTCTCAGATTCCAGAACTTTCTGCCACAGAAATGTGAGGAACATGTGTTTTTTTAGCCAAATTTTGAGGTTTGCAATGGATTCTGGGTAACAGAACCTGGTCCGAGCCACACAAGTCACCCCATCTTGGATTCCCCTAGGTCTCTAGTTTTCAGAAATGCACAGGTTTGGTAGGTTTCCGTAGGTGGCGGCTGAGCTACAGTCCAAAATATACATGTAGGCACTTTGCAAAAAACACCTCTGTTTTCCTTCAAAAATGTGGCTGTGTCCACGTTGCGCTTTGGGGCGTTTCCTGTCGCGGGCGCTAGGCCTACCCACACAAGTGAGGTATCATTTTTATCGGGAGACGTGAGGGAACGCTGGGTGAAAGGAAATTTGTGGCTCCTCTCAGATTCCAGAACTTTCTGCCACCGAAATGTGAGGAACATGTGTGTTTTTTTAGCCAAATTTTGAGTTTTGCAATGGATTCTGGGTAACAGAAAATGGTCCGAGCCACACAAGTCACCCCATCTTGGATTCCCCTAGGTCTCTAGTTTTCAGAAATGCACAGGTTTGGTAGGTTTCCCTAGGTGGCGGCTGAGCTACAAGCCAAAATCTACAGGTAGGCACTTTGCAAAAAACACCTCTGTTTTCCTTCAAAAATTTGGATGTGTCCACGTTGCGCTTTGGGGCGTTTTCAGTCACGGGCGCTAGGCCTACCCACACAAGTGAGGTATCATTTTTATCGGGAGACGTGGGGGAACGCTGGGTGGAAGGAAATTTGTGGCTCCTCTCAGATTTCAATACTTTCTGCCACAGAAATGTGAGGAACATGTGTTTTTTTAGCCAAATTTTGAGGTTTGCAATGGATTCTGGGTAACAGAACCTGGTCCGAGCCACACAAGTCACCCCATCTTGGATTCCCCTAGGTCTCTAGTTTTCAGAAATGCACAGGTTTGGTAGGTTTCCCTATGTGGCGGCTGAGCTACAGGCCAAAATCTACAGGTAGGCACTTTGCAAAAAACACCTCTGTTTTCCTTCAAAAATTTGGCTGTGTCCACGTTGTGCTTTGGGGCGTTTCATGTCACGGGCGCTAGGCCTACCCACACAAGTGAGGTATCATTTTTATCGGGAGACGTGGGGGAACGCTGGGTGGAAGGAAATTTGTGGCTCCTCTCAGATTCCAGAACTTTCTGCCACAGAAATGTGAGGAACATGTGTTTTTTTAGCCAAATTTTGAGGTTTGCAATGGATTCTGGGTAACAGAACCTGGTCTGAGCCACACAAGTCACCCCATCTTGGATTCCCCTAGGTCTCTAGTTTTCAGAAATGCACAGGTTTGGTAGGTTTCCCTAGGTGGCGGCTGAGCTACAAGCCAAAATCTACAGGTAGGCACTTTGTAAAAAACACCTCTGTTTTCCTTCAAAAATTTTGATGTGTCCACGTTGCGCTTTGGGGCGTTTTCTGTCACGGGCGCTAGGCCTACCCACACAAGTGAGGTATCATTTTTATCGGGAGACGTGGGGGAACGCTGGGTGGAAGGAAATTTGTGGCTCCTCTCAGATTCCAGAACTTTCTGCCACAGAAATGTGAGGAACATGTGTTTTTTTAGCCAAATTTTGAGGTTTGCAATGGATTCTGGGTAACAGAACCTGGTCCGAGCCACACAAGTCACCCGATCTTGGATTCCCCTAGGTCTCTAGTTTTCAGAAATGCACAGGTTTGGTAGGTTTCGATAGGTGGCGGCTGAGCTACAGGCCAAAATCTACAGGTAGGCACTTTGCAAAAAACACCTCTGTTTTCCTTCAAAAATTTGGCTGTGTCCACGTTGCGCTTTGGGGCGTTTCCTGTCGCGGGCGCTAGGCCTACCCACACAAGTGAGGTATCATTTTTATCGGGAGACGTGGGGGAACGCTGGGTGAAAGGAAATTTGTGGCTCCTCTCAGATTCCAGAACTTTCTGCCACCGAAATGTGAGGAACATGTGTGTTTTTTTAGCCAAATTTTGAGGTTTGCAAAGGATTCTGGGTAACAGAACCTGGTCCGAGCCACACAAGTCACCCCATCTCGGATTCCCCTAGGTCTCTAGTTTTCAGAAATGCACAGGTTTGGTAGGTTTCCCTAGGTGGCGGCTGAGCTACAGGCCAAAATCTACAGGTAGGCACTTTGCAAAAAACACCTCTGTTTTTCTTCAAAAATTTGGCTGTGTCCACGTTGCGCTTTGGGGCGTTTCATGTCACGGGCGCTAGGCCTACCCACACAAGTGAGGTATCATTTTTATCGGGAGACGTGGGGGAACGCTGGGTGAAAGGAAATTTGTGGCTCCTCTCAGATTCCAGAACTTTCTGCCACAGAAATGTGAGGAACATGTGTTTTTTTAGCCAAATTTTGAGGTTTGCAAAGGATTCTGGGTAACAGAACCTGGTCCGAGCCACACAAGTCACCCCATCTTGGATTCCCCTAGGTCTCTAGTTTTCAGAAATGCACAGGTTTGGTAGGTTTCCCTAGGTGGCGGCTGAGCTACAGGCCAAAATCTACAGGTAGGCACTTTGCAAAAAACACCTCTGTTTTCCTTCAAAAATTTGGCTGTGTCCACGTTGCGCTTTGGGGCGTTTCATGTCGCGGGCGCTAGGTCTACCCACACAAGTGAGGTATCATTTTTATCGGGAGACGTGGGGGAACGCTTGGTGGACGGAAATTTGTGGCTCCTCTCAGATTCCAGAACTTTCTGCCACAGAAATGTGAGGAACATGTGTTTTTTTAGCCAAATTTTGAGGTTTGCAATGGATTCTGAGTAACAGAACCTGGTCTGAGCCACACAAGTCACCCCATCTTGGATTCCCCTAGGTCTCTAGTTTTCAGAAATGCACAGGTTTGGTAGGTTTCCCTAGGTGGCGGCTGAGCTACAAGCCAAAATCTACAGGTAGGTACTTTGCAAAAAACACCTCTGTTTTCCTTCAAAAATTTGGATGTGTCCACGTTGCGCTTTGGGGCGTTTTCTGTCGCGGGCGCTAGGCCTACCCACACAAGTGAGGTATCATTTTTATCGGGAGACGTGGGGGAACGCTGGGTGGAAGCAAATTCGTGGCTCCTCTCAGATTCCAGAACTTTCTGCCACAGAAATGTGAGGAACATGTGTTTTTTTAGCCAAATTTTGAGGTTTGCAATGGATTCTGGGTAACAGAACCTGGTCTGAGCCACACAAGTCACCCCATCTTGGATTCCCCTAGGTCTCTAGTTTTCAGAAATGCACAGGTTTGGTAGGTTTCCCTAGGTGGCGGCTGAGCTACAAGCCAAAATCTACAGGTAGGTACTTTGCAAAAAACACCTCTGTTTTCCTTCAAAAATTTGGATGTGTCAACGTTGCGCTTTGGGGCGTTTTTTGTCGCGGGCGCTAGGCCTACCCACACAAGTGAGGTATCATTTTTATCGGGAGACGTGGGGGAACGCTGGGTGGAAGGAAATTCGTGGCTCCTCTCAGATTCCAGAACTTTCTGCCACAGAAATGTGAGGAACATGTGTTTTTTTAGCCAAATTTTGAGGTTTGCAATGGATTCTGGGTAACAGAACCTGGTCCGAGCCACACAAGTCACCCCATCTTGGATTCCCCTAGGTCTCTAGTTTTCAGAAATGCACAGGTTTGGTAGGTTTCCCTAGGTGGCGGCTGAGCTACAGTCCAAAATCTACAGGTAGGCACTTTGCAAAAAACACCTCTGTTTTCCTTCAAAAATTTGGCTGTGTCCACTTTGCGCTTTGGGGCGTTTCCTGTCGCGGGCGCTAGGCCTACCCACACAAGTGAGGTATCATTTTTATGGGGAGACGTGAGGGAACGCTGGGTGAAAGGAAATTTGTGGCTCCTCTCAGATTCCAGAACTTTCTGCCACCGAAATGTGAGGAACATGTGTGTTTTTTTAGCCAAATTTTGAGTTTTGCAATGGATTCTGGGTAACAGAACCTGGTCCGAGCCACACAAGTCACCCCATCTTGGATTCCCCTAGGTCTCTAGTTTTCAGAAATGCACAGGTTTGGTAGGTTTCCCTAGGTGGCGGCTGAGCTACAAGCCAAAATCTACAGGTAGGCACTTTGCAAAAAACACCTCTGTTTTCCTTCAAAAATTTGGATGTGTCCACGTTGCGCTTTGGGGCGTTTTCTGTCGCGGGCGCTAGGCCTACCCACACAAGTGAGGTATCATTTTTATCGGGAGACGTGGGGGAACGCTGGGTGGAAGGAAATTTGTGGCTCCTCTCAGATTTCAATACTTTCTGCCACAGAAATGTGAGGAACATGTGTTTTTTTAGCCAAATTTTGAGGTTTGCAATGGATTCTGGGTAACAGAACCGGGTCCGAGCCACACAAGTCACCGCATCTTGGATTCCCCTAGGTCTCTAGTTTTCAGAAATGCACAGGTTTGGTAGGTTTCCCTATGTGGCGGCTGAGCTACAGGCCAAAATCTACAGGTAGGCACTTTGCAAAAAACACCTCTGTTTTCCTTCAAAAATTTGGCTGTGTCCACGTTGCGCTTTGGGGCGTTTCATGTCACGGGCGCTAGGCCTACCCACACAAGTGAGGTATCATTTTTATCGGGAGACGTGGGGAAACGCTGGGTGAAAGGAAATTTGTGGCTCCTCTCAGATTCCAGAACTTTCTGCCACAGAAATGTGAGGAACATGTGTTTTTTTAGCCAAATTTTGAGGTTTGCAAAGGATTCTGGGTAACAGAACCTGGTCTGAGCCACACAAGTCACCCCATCTTGGATTCCCCTAGGTCTCTAGTTTTCAGAAATGCACAGGTTTGGTAGGTTTCCCTAGGTGGTGGCTGAGCTACAAGCCAAAATCTACAGGTAGGTACTTTGCAAAAAACACCTCTGTTTTCCTTCAAAAATTTGGATGTGTCAACGTTGCGCTTTGGGGCGTTTTCTGTCGCGGGCGCTAGGCCTACCCACACAAGTGAGGTATCATTTTTATCGGGAGACGTGGGGGAACGCTGGGTGGAAGGAAATTCGTGGCTCCTCTCAGATTCCAGAACTTTCTGCCACAGAAATGTGAGGAACATGTGTTTTTTTAGCCAAATTTTGAGGTTTGCAATGGATTCTGGGTAACAGAACCTGGTCCGAGCCACACAAGTCACCCCATCTTGGATTCCCCTAGGTCTCTAGTTTTCAGAAATGCACAGGTTTGGTAGGTTTCCCTAGGTGGCGGCTGAGCTACAGGCCAAAATCTACAGGTAGGCACTTTGCAAAAAACACCTCTGTTGTCCTTCAAAAATTTGGCTGTGTCTACGTTGCGCTTTGTGGCGTTTCCTGTCGCGGGCGCTAGGCCTACCCACACAAGTGAGGTATCATTTTTATCGGGAGACGTGGGGGAACGCTGGGTGGAAGGAAATTTGTGGCTCCTCTCAGATTCCAGAACTTTCTGCCACAGAAATGTGAGGAACATGTGTTTTTTTTGCCAAATTTTGAGGTTTGCAATGGATTCTGGGTAACAGAACCTGGTCTGAGCCACACAAGTCATCCCATCTTGGATTCCCCTAGGTCTCTAGTTTTCAGAAATTCACAGGTTTGGTAGGTTTCCCTAGGTGGCGGCTGAGCTACAGGCCAAAATCTACAGGTAGGCACTTTGCAAAAAACACCTCTGTTTTCCTTCAAAAATTTGGCTGTGTCAACGTTGCGCTTTGGGGCGTTTTCTGTCGCGGGCGCTAGGCCTACCCACACAAGTGAGGTATCATTTTTATCGGGAGACGTGGGGGAACGCTGGGTGGAAGGAAATTCGTGGCTCCTCTCAGATTCCAGAACTTTCTGCCACAGAAATGTGAGGAACATGTGTTTTTTTAGCCAAATTTTGAGGTTTGCAATGGATTCTGGGTAACAGAACCTGGTCCGAGCCACACAAGTCACCCCATCTTGGATTCCCCTAGGTCTCTAGTTTTCAGAAATGCACAGGTTTGGTAGGTTTCCGTAGGTGGCGGCTGAGCTACAGTCCAAAATATACATGTAGGCACTTTGCAAAAAACACCTCTGTTTTCCTTAAAAAATGTGGCTGTGTCCACGTTGCGCTTTGGGGCGTTTCCTGTCGCGGGCGCTAGGCCTACCCACACAAGTGAGGTATCATTTTTATCGGGAGACGTGAGGGAAACGCTGGGTGAAAGGAAATTTGTGGCTCCTCTCAGATTCCAGAACTTTCTGCCACAGAAATGTGAGGAACATGTGTTTTTTTAGCCAAATTTTGAGGTTTGCAATGGATTCTGGGTAACAGAACCGGGTCCGAGCCACACAAGTCACCGCATCTTGGATTCCCCTAGGTCTCTAGTTTTCAGAAATGCACAGGTTTGGTAGGTTTCCCTATGTGGCGGCTGAGCTACAGGCCAAAATCTACAGGTAGGCACTTTGCAAAAAACACCTCTGTTTTCCTTCAAAAATTTGGCTGTGTCCACGTTGCGCTTTGGGGCGTTTCATGTCACGGGCGCTAGGCCTACCCACACAAGTGAGGTATCATTTTTATCGGGAGACGTGGGGAAACGCTGGGTGAAAGGAAATTTGTGGCTCCTCTCAGATTCCAGAACTTTCTGCCACAGAAATGTGAGGAACATGTGTTTTTTTAGCCAAATTTTGAGGTTTGCAAAGGATTCTGGGTAACAGAACCTGGTCTGAGCCACACAAGTCACCCCATCTTGGATTCCCCTAGGTCTCTAGTTTTCAGAAATGCACAGGTTTGGTAGGTTTCCCTAGGTGGTGGCTGAGCTACAAGCCAAAATCTACAGGTAGGTACTTTGCAAAAAACACCTCTGTTTTCCTTCAAAAATTTGGATGTGTCAACGTTGCGCTTTGGGGCGTTTTCTGTCGCGGGCGCTAGGCCTACCCACACAAGTGAGGTATCATTTTTATCGGGAGACGTGGGGGAACGCTGGGTGGAAGGAAATTCGTGGCTCCTCTCAGATTCCAGAACTTTCTGCCACAGAAATGTGAGGAACATGTGTTTTTTTAGCCAAATTTTGAGGTTTGCAATGGATTCTGGGTAACAGAACCTGGTCCGAGCCACACAAGTCACCCCATCTTGGATTCCCCTAGGTCTCTAGTTTTCAGAAATGCACAGGTTTGGTAGGTTTCCCTAGGTGGCGGCTGAGCTACAGGCCAAAATCTACAGGTAGGCACTTTGCAAAAAACACCTCTGTTGTCCTTCAAAAATTTGGCTGTGTCTACGTTGCGCTTTGTGGCGTTTCCTGTCGCGGGCGCTAGGCCTACCCACACAAGTGAGGTATCATTTTTATCGGGAGACGTGGGGGAACGCTGGGTGGAAGGAAATTTGTGGCTCCTCTCAGATTCCAGAACTTTCTGCCACAGAAATGTGAGGAACATGTGTTTTTTTTGCCAAATTTTGAGGTTTGCAATGGATTCTGGGTAACAGAACCTGGTCTGAGCCACACAAGTCATCCCATCTTGGATTCCCCTAGGTCTCTAGTTTTCAGAAATTCACAGGTTTGGTAGGTTTCCCTAGGTGGCGGCTGAGCTACAGGCCAAAATCTACAGGTAGGCACTTTGCAAAAAACACCTCTGTTTTCCTTCAAAAATTTGGCTGTGTCAACGTTGCGCTTTGGGGCGTTTTCTGTCGCGGGCGCTAGGCCTACCCACACAAGTGAGGTATCATTTTTATCGGGAGACGTGGGGGAACGCTGGGTGGAAGGAAATTCGTGGCTCCTCTCAGATTCCAGAACTTTCTGCCACAGAAATGTGAGGAACATGTGTTTTTTTAGCCAAATTTTGAGGTTTGCAATGGATTCTGGGTAACAGATCATGGTCCGAGCCACACAAGTCACCCCATCTTGGATTCCCCTAGGTCTCTAGTTTTCAGAAATGCACAGGTTTGGTAGGTTTCCCTAGGTGGCGGCTGAGCTACAAGCCAAAATCTACAGGTAGGCACTTTGCAAAAAACACCTCTGTTTTCCTTCAAAAATTTGGATGTGTCCACGTTGCGCTTTGGGGCGTTTTCAGTCACGGGCGCTAGGCCTACCCACACAAGTGAGGTATCATTTTTATCGGGAGACGTGGGGGAACGCTGGGTGGAAGGAAATTTGTGGCTCCTCTCAGATTTCAATACTTTCTGCCACAGAAATGTGAGGAACATGTGTTTTTTTAGTCAAATTTTGAGGTTTGCAATGGATTCTGGGTAACAGAACCTGGTCCGAGCCACACAAGTCACCCCATCTTGGATTCCCCTAGGTCTCTAGTTTTCAGAAATGCACAGGTTTGGTAGGTTTCCCTATGTGGCGGCTGAGCTACAGGCCAAAATCTACAGGTAGGCACTTTGCAAAAAACACCTCTGTTTTCCTTCAAAAATTTGGCTGTGTCCACGTTGTGCTTTGGGGCGTTTCATGTCACGGGCGCTAGGCCTACCCACACAAGTGAGGTATCATTTTTATCTGGAGACGTGGGGGAACGCTGGGTGGAAGGAAATTTGTGGCTCCTCTCAGATTCCAGAACTTTCTGCCACAGAAATGTGAGGAACATGTGTTTTTTTAGCCAAATTTTGAGGTTTGCAATGGATTCTGGGTAACAGAACCTGGTCTGAGCCACACAAGTCACCCCATCTTGGATTCCCCTAGGTCTCTAGTTTTCAGAAATGCACAGGTTTGGTAGGTTTCCCTAGGTGGCGGCTGAGCTACAAGCCAAAATCTACAGGTAGGTACTTTGCAAAAAACACCTCTGTTTTCCTTCAAAAATTTGGATGTGTCAACGTTGCGCTTTGGGGCGTTTTCTGTCGCGGGCGCTAGGCCTACCCACACAAGTGAGGTATCATTTTTATCGGGAGACGTGGGGGAACGCTGGGTGGAAGGAAATTCGTGGCTCCTCTCAGATTCCAGAACTTTCTGCCACAGAAATGTGAGGAACATGTGTTTTTTTAGCCAAATTTTGAGGTTTGCAATGGATTCTGGGTAACAGAACCTGATCCGAGCCACACAAGTCACCCCATCTTGGATTCCCCTAGGTCTCTAGTTTTCAGAAATGCACAGGTTTGGTAGGTTTCCCTAGGTGGCGGCTGAGCTACAGTCCAAAATCTACAGGTAGGCACTTTGCAAAAAACACCTCTGTTTTCCTTCAAAAATGTGGCTGTAACCACGTTGCGCTTTGGGGCGTTTCCTGTCGCGGGCGCTAGGCCTACCCACACAAGTGAGGTATCATTTTTATCGGGAGACGTGAGGGAACGCTGGGTGAAAGGAAATTTGTGGCTCCTCTCAGATTCCAGAACTTTCTGCCACCGAAATGTGAGGAACATGTGTGTTTTTTTAGCCAAATTTTGAGTTTTGCAATGGATTCTGGGTAACAGAACCTGGTCCGAGCCACACAAGTCACCCCATCTTGGATTCCCCTAGGTCTCTAGTTTTCAGAAATGCACAGGTTTGGTAGGTTTCCCTATGTGGCGGCTGAGCTACAGGCCAAAATCTACAGGTAGGCACTTTGCAAAAAACACCTCTGTTTTCCTTCAAAAATTTGGCTGTAACCACGTTGCGCTTTGGGGCGTTTCCTGTCGCGGGCGCTAGGCCTACCCACACAATTGAGGTATCATTTTTATCGGGAGACGTGGGGGAACGCTGGGTGGAAGGGAATTTGTGGCTCCTCTCAGATTTCAATACTTTCTGCCACAGAAATGTGAGGAACATGTGTTTTTTTAGCCAAATTTTGAGGTTTGCAATGGATTCTGGGTAACAGAACCTGGTCCGAGCCACACAAGTCACCCCATCTTGGATTCCCCTAGGTCTCTAGTTTTCAGAAATGCACAGGTTTGGTAGGTTTCCCTATGTGGCGGCTGAGCTACAGGCCAAAATCTACAGGTAGGCACTTTGCAAAAAACACCTCTGTTTTCCTTCAAAAATTTGGCTGTGTCCACGTTGCGCTTTGGGGCGTTTCATGTCACGGGCGCTAGGCCTACCCACACAAGTGAGGTATCATTTTTATCGGGAGACGTGGGGGAACGCTGGGTGAAAGGAAATTTGTGGCTCCTCTCAGATTCCAGAACTTTATGCCACAGAAATGTGAGGAACATGTGTTTTTTTTGCCAAATTTTGAGGTTTGCAAAGGATTCTGGGTAACAGAACCTGGTCCGAGCCACACAAGTCACCCCATCTTGGATTCCCCTAGGTCTCTAGTTTTCAGAAATGCACAGGTTTGGTAGGTTTCCCTAGGTGGCGGCTGAGCTACAGGCCAAAATCTACAGGTAGGCACTTTGCAAAAAACACCTCTGTTGTCCTTCAAAAATTTGGCTGTGTCCACGTTGCGCTTTGGGGCGTTTCATGTCGCGGGCGCTAGGTCTACCCACACAAGTGAGGTATCATTTTTATCGGGAGACGTGGGGGAACGCTGGGTGGAAGGAAATTTGTGGCTCCTCTCAGATTCCAGAACTTTCTGCCACAGAAATGTGAGGAACATGTGTTTTTTTAGCCAAATTTTGAGGTTTGCAATGGATTCTGGGTAACAGAACCTGGTCCGAGCCACACAAGTCACCCCATCTTGGATTCCCCTAGGTCTCTAGTTTTCAGAAATGCACAGGTTTGGTAGGTTTCCCTAGGTGGCGGCTGAGCTACAGGCCAAAATCTACAGGTAGGCACTTTGCAAAAAACACCTCTGTTTTCCTTCAAAAATGTGGCTGTGTCCACGTTGCGCTTTGGGGCGTTTACTGTTGCGGGCGCTAGGCCTACCCACACAAGTGAGGTATCATTTTTATCGGGAGACGTGGGGGAACGCTGGGTGGAAGGAAATTTGTGGCTCCTCTCAGATTCCAGAACTTTCTGCCACAGAAATGTGAGGAACATGTGTTTTTTTAGCCAAATTTTGAGGTTTGCAATGGATTCTGGGTAACAGAACCTGGTCCGAGCCACACAAGTCACCCCATCTTGGATTCCCCTAGGTCTCTAGTTTTCAGAAATCCACAGGTTTGGTAGGTTTCCCTAGGTGGCGGCTGAGCTACAGGCCAAAATCTACAGGTAGGCACTTTGCAAAAAACACCTCTGTTTTCCTTCAAAAATTTGGCTGTGTCCACGTTGCGCTTTGGGGCGTTTCATGTCGCGGGCGCTAGGTCTACCCACACAAGTGAGGTATCATTTTTATCGGGAGATGTGGGGGAACACTGGGTGGAAGGAAATTTGTGGCTCCTCTCAGATTCCAGAACTTTCTGCCACAGAAATGTGAGGAACATGTGTTTTTTTAGCCAAATTTTGAGGTTTGCAATGGATTCTGGGTAACAGAACCTGGTCCGAGCCACACAAGTCACCCCATCTTGGATTCCCCTAGGTCTCTAGTTTTCAGAAATGCACAGGTTTGGTAGGTTTCCCTAGGTGGCGGCTGAGCTACAGGCCAAAATCTACAGGTAGGCACTTTGCAAAAAACACCTCTGTTGTCCTTCAAAAATTTGGCTGTGTCTACGTTGCGCTTTGTGGCGTTTCCTGTCGCGGGCGCTAGGCCTACCCACACAAGTGAGGTATCATTTTTATCGGGAGACGTGGGGGAACGCTGGGTGGAAGGAAATTTGTGGCTCCTCTCAGATTCCAGAACTTTCTGCCACAGAAATGTGAGGAACATGTGTTTTTTTAGCCAAATTTTGAGGTTTGCAATGGATTCTGGGTAACAGAACCTGGTCTGAGCCACACAAGTCACCCCATCTTGGATTCCCCTAGGTCTCTAGTTTTCAGAAATTCACAGGTTTGGTAGGTTTCCCTAGGTGGCGGCTGAGCTACAGGCCAAAATCTACAGGTAGGCACTTTGCAAAAAACACCTCTGTTGTTCTTCAAAAATTTGGCTGTGTCAACGTTGCGCTTTGGGGCGTTTTCTGTCGCGGGCGCTAGGCCTACCCACACAAGTGAGGTATCTTTTTTATCGGGAGACGTGGGGGAACGCTGGGTGGAAGGAAATTCGTGGCTCCTCTCAGATTCCAGAACTTTCTGCCACAGAAATGTGAGGAACATGTGTTTTTTTAGCCAAATTTTGAGGTTTGCAATGGATTCTGGGTAACAGAACCTGGTCCGAGCCACACAAGTCACCCCATCTTGGATTCCCCTAGGTCTCTAGTTTTCAGAAATGCACAGGTTTGGTAGGTTTCCGTAGGTGGCGGCTGAGCTACAGTCCAAAATATACATGTAGGCACTTTGCAAAAAACACCTCTGTTTTCCTTCAAAAATGTGGCTGTGTCCACGTTGTGCTTTGGGGCGTTTCCTGTCGCGGGCGCTAGGCCTACCCACACAAGTGAGGTATCATTTTTATCGGGAGACGTGGGGGAACGCTGGGTGGAAGGGAATTTGTGGCTCCTCTCAGATTTCAATACTTTCTGCCACAGAAATGTGAGGAACATGTGTTTTTTTAGCCAAATTTTGAGGTTTGCAATGGATTCTGGGTAACAGAACCTGGTCCGAGCCACACAAGTCACCCCATCTTGGATTCCCCTAGGTCTCTAGTTTTCAGAAATGCACAGGTTTGGTAGGTTTCCCTATGTGGCGGCTGAGCTACAGGCCAAAATCTACAGGTAGGCACTTTGCAAAAAACACCTCTGTTTTCCTTCAAAAATTTGGCTGTGTCCACGTTGCGCTTTGGGGCGTTTCATGTCACGGGCGCTAGGCCTACCCACACAAGTGAGGTATCATTTTTATCGGGAGACGTGGGGGAACGCTGGGTGAAAGGAAATTTGTGGCTCCTCTCAGATTCCAGAACTTTATGCCACAGAAATGTGAGGAACATGTGTTTTTTTTGCCAAATTTTGAGGTTTGCAAAGGATTCTGGGTAACAGAACCTGGTCCGAGCCACACAAGTCACCCCATCTTGGATTCCCCTAGGTCTCTAGTTTTCAGAAATGCACAGGTTTGGTAGGTTTCCCTAGGTGGCGGCTGAGCTACAGGCCAAAATCTACAGGTAGGCACTTTGCAAAAAACACCTCTGTTGTCCTTCAAAAATTTGGCTGTGTCCACGTTGCGCTTTGGGGCGTTTCATGTCGCGGGCGCTAGGTCTACCCACACAAGTGAGGTATCATTTTTATCGGGAGACGTGGGGGAACGCTGGGTGGAAGGAAATTTGTGGCTCCTCTCAGATTCCAGAACTTTCTGCCACAGAAATGTGAGGAACATGTGTTTTTTTAGCCAAATTTTGAGGTTTGCAATGGATTCTGGGTAACAGAACCTGGTCCGAGCCACACAAGTCACCCCATCTTGGATTCCCCTAGGTCTCTAGTTTTCAGAAATGCACAGGTTTGGTAGGTTTCCCTAGGTGGCGGCTAAGCTACAGGCCAAAATCTACAGGTAGGCACTTTGCAAAAAACACCTCTGTTTTCCTTCAAAAATTTGGCTGTGTCCACGTTGCGCTTTGGGGCGTTTACTGTTGCGGGCGCTAGGCCTACCCACACAAGTGAGGTATCATTTTTATCGGGAGACGTGGGGGAACGCTGGGTGGAAGGAAATTTGTGGCTCCTCTCAGATTCCAGAACTTTCTGCCACAGAAATGTGAGGAACATGTGTTTTTTTAGCCAAATTTTGAGGTTTGCAATGGATTCTGGGTAACAGAACCTGGTCCGAGCCACACAAGTCACCCCATCTTGGATTCCCCTAGGTCTCTAGTTTTCAGAAATCCACAGGTTTGGTAGGTTTCCCTAGGTGGCGGCTGAGCTACAGGCCAAAATCTACAGGTAGGCACTTTGCAAAAAACACCTCTGTTTTCCTTCAAAAATTTGGCTGTGTCCACGTTGCGCTTTGGGGCGTTTCATGTCGCGGGCGCTAGGTCTACCCACACAAGTGAGGTATCATTTTTATCGGGAGATGTGGGGGAACACTGGGTGGAAGGAAATTTGTGGCTCCTCTCAGATTCCAGAACTTTCTGCCACAGAAATGTGAGGAACATGTGTTTTTTTAGCCAAATTTTGAGGTTTGCAATGGATTCTGGGTAACAGAACCTGGTCCGAGCCACACAAGTCACCCCATCTTGGATTCCCCTAGGTCTCTAGTTTTCAGAAATGCACAGGTTTGGTAGGTTTCCCTAGGTGGCGGCTGAGCTACAGGCCAAAATCTACAGGTAGGCACTTTGCAAAAAACACCTCTGTTGTCCTTCAAAAATTTGGCTGTGTCTACGTTGCGCTTTGTGGCGTTTCCTGTCGCGGGCGCTAGGCCTACCCACACAAGTGAGGTATCATTTTTATCGGGAGACGTGGGGGAACGCTGGGTGGAAGGAAATTTGTGGCTCCTCTCAGATTCCAGAACTTTCTGCCACAGAAATGTGAGGAACATGTGTTTTTTTAGCCAAATTTTGAGGTTTGCAATGGATTCTGGGTAACAGAACCTGGTCTGAGCCACACAAGTCACCCCATCTTGGATTCCCCTAGGTCTCTAGTTTTCAGAAATTCACAGGTTTGGTAGGTTTCCCTAGGTGGCGGCTGAGCTACAGGCCAAAATCTACAGGTAGGCACTTTGCAAAAAACACCTCTGTTGTTCTTCAAAAATTTGGCTGTGTCAACGTTGCGCTTTGGGGCGTTTGCTGTCGCGGGCGCTAGGCCTACCCACACAAGTGAGGTATCTTTTTTATCGGGAGACGTGGGGGAACGCTGGGTGGAAGGAAATTCGTGGCTCCTCTCAGATTCCAGAACTTTCTGCCACAGAAATGTGAGGAACATGTGTTTTTTTAGCCAAATTTTGAGGTTTGCAATGGATTCTGGGTAACAGAACCTGGTCCGAGCCACACAAGTCACCCCATCTTGGATTCCCCTAGGTCTCTAGTTTTCAGAAATGCACAGGTTTGGTAGGTTTCCGTAGGTGGCGGCTGAGCTACAGTCCAAAATATACATGTAGGCACTTTGCAAAAAACACCTCTGTTTTCCTTCAAAAATGTGGCTGTGTCCACGTTGCGCTTTGGGGCGTTTCCTGTCGCGGGCGCTAGGCCTACCCACACAAGTGAGGTATCATTTTTATCGGGAGACGTGAGGGAACGCTGGGTGAAAGGAAATTTGTGGCTCCTCTCAGATTCCAGAACTTTCTGCCACCGAAATGTGAGGAACATGTGTGTTTTTTTAGCCAAATTTTGAGTTTTGCAATGGATTCTGGGTAACAGAACATGGTCCGAGCCACACAAGTCACCCCATCTTGGATTCCCCTAGGTCTCTAGTTTTCAGAAATGCACAGGTTTGGTAGGTTTCCCTAGGTGGCGGCTGAGCTACAAGCCAAAATCTACAGGTAGGCACTTTGCAAAAAACACCTCTGTTTTCCTTCAAAAATTTGGATGTGTCCACGTTGCGCTTTGGGGCGTTTTCAGTCACGGGCGCTAGGCCTACCCACACAAGTGAGGTATCATTTTTATCGGGAGACGTGGGGGAACGCTGGGTGGAAGGAAATTTGTGGCTCCTCTCAGATTTCAATACTTTCTGCCACAGAAATGTGAGGAACATGTGTTTTTTTAGCCAAATTTTGAGGTTTGCAATGGATTCTGGGTAACAGAACCTGGTCCGAGCCACACAAGTCACCCCATCTTGGATTCCCCTAGGTCTCTAGTTTTCAGAAATGCACAGGTTTGGTAGGTTTCCCTATGTGGCGGCTGAGCTACAGGCCAAAATCTACAGGTAGGCACTTTGCAAAAAACACCTCTGTTTTCCTTCAAAAATTTGGCTGTGTCCACGTTGTGCTTTGGGGCATTTCATGTCACGGGCGCTAGGCCTACCCACACAAGTGAGGTATCATTTTTATCTGGAGACGTGGGGGAACGCTGGGTGGAAGGAAATTTGTGGCTCCTCTCAGATTCCATAACTTTCTGCCACAGAAATGTGAGGAACATGTGTTTTTTTAGCCAAAGTTTGAGGTTTGCAATGGATTCTGGGTAACAGAACCTGGTCTGAGCCACACAAGTCACCCCATCTTGGATTCCCCTAGGTCTCTAGTTTTCAGAAATGCACAGGTTTGGTAGGTTTCCCTAGGTGGCGGCTGAGCTACAAGCCAAAATCTACAGGTAGGTACTTTGCAAAAAACACCTCTGTTTTCCTTCAAAAATTTAGATGTGTCAACGTTGCGCTTTGGGGCGTTTTCTGTCGCGGGCGCTAGGCCTACCCACACAAGTGAGGTATCATTTTTATCGGGAGACGTGGGGGAACGCTGGGTGGAAGGAAATTCGTGGCTCCTCTCAGATTCCAGAACTTTCTGCCACAGAAATGTGAGGAACATGTGTTTTTTTAGCCAAATTTTGAGGTTTGCAATGGATTCTGGGTAACAGAACCTGGTCCGAGCCACACAAGTCACCCCATCTTGGATTCCCATAGGTCTCTAGTTTTCAGAAATGCACAGGTTTGGTAGGTTTCCCTAGGTGGCGGCTGAGCTACAGTCCAAAATCTACAGGTAGGCACTTTGCAAAAAACACCTCTGTTTTCCTTCAAAAATGTGGCTGTAACCACGTTGCGCTTTGGGGCGTTTCCTGTCGCGGGCGCTAGGCCTACCCACACAAGTGAGGTATCATTTTTATCGGGAGACGTGAGGGAACGCTGGGTGAAAGGAAATTTGTGGCTCCTCTCAGATTCCAGAACTTTCTGCCACCGAAATGTGAGGAACATGTGTGTTTTTTTAGCCAAATTTTGAGTTTTGCAATGGATTCTGGGTAACAGAACCTGGTCCGAGCCACACAAGTCACCCCATCTTGGATTCCCCTAGGTCTCTAGTTTTCAGAAATGCACAGGTTTGGTAGGTTTCCCTAGGTGGCGGCTGAGCTACAAGCCAAAATCTACAGGTAGGCACTTTGCAAAAAACACCTCTGTTTTCCTTCAAAAATTTGGATGTGTCCACGTTGCGCTTTGGGGCGTTTTCTGTCGCGGGCGCTAGGCCTACCCACACAAGTGAGGTATCATTTTTATCGGGAGACGTGGGGGAACGCTGGGTGGAAGGGAATTTGTGGCTTCTCTCAGATTTCAATACTTTCTGCCACAGAAATGTGAGGAACATGTGTTTTTTTAGCCAAATTTTGAGGTTTGCAATGGATTCTGGGTAACAGAACCTGGTCCGAGCCACACAAGTCACCCCATCTTGGAATCCCCTAGGTCTCTAGTTTTCAGAAATGCACAGGTTTGGTAGGTTTCCCTATGTGGCGGATGAGCTACAGGCCAAAATCTACAGGTAGGCACTTTGCAAAAAACACCTCTGTTTTCCTTCAAAAATTTGGCTGTGTCCACGTTGCGCTTTGGGGCGTTTCATGTCACGGGCGCTAGGCCTACCCACACAAGTGAGGTATCATTTTTATCGGGAGACGTGGGGGAACGCTGGGTGAAAGGAAATTTGTGGCTCCTCTCAGATTCCAGAACTTTATGCCACAGAAATGTGAGGAACATGTGTTTTTTTTGCCAAATTTTGAGGTTTGCAAAGGATTCTGGGTAACAGAACCTGGTCCGAGCCACACAAGTCACCCCATCTTGGATTCCCCTAGGTCTCTAGTTTTCAGAAATGCACAGGTTTGGTAGGTTTCCCTAGGTGGCGGCTGAGCTACAGGCCAAAATCTACAGGTAGGCACTTTGCAAAAAACACCTCTGTTGTCCTTCAAAAATTTGGCTGTGTCCACGTTGCGCTTTGGGGCGTTTCATGTCGCGGGCACTAGGTCTACCCACACAAGTGAGGTATCATTTTTATCGGGAGACGTGGGGGAACACTGGGTGGAAGGAAATTTGTGGCTCCTCTCAGATTCCAGAACTTTCTGCCACAGAAATGTGAGGAACATGTGTTTTTTTAGCCAAATTTTGAGGTTTGCAATGGATTCTGGGTAACAGAACCTGGTCCGAGCCACACAAGTCACCCCATCTTGGATTCCCCTAGGTCTCTAGTTTTCAGAAATGCACAGGTTTGGTAGGTTTCCCTAGGTGGCGGCTGAGCTACAGGCCAAAATCTACAGGTAGGCACTTTGCAAAAAACACCTCTGTTGTCCTTCAAAAATTTGGCTGAGTCTACGTTGCGCTTTGTGGCGTTTCCTGTCGCGGGCGCTAGGCCTACCCACACAAGTGAGTTATCATTTTTATCGGGAGACGTGGGGGAACGCTGGGTGGAAGGAAATTTGTGGCTCCTCTCAGATTCCAGAACTTTCTGCCACAGAAATGTGAGGAACATGTGTTTTTTTAGCCAAATTTTGAGGTTTGCAATGGATTCTGGGTAACAGAACCTGGTCTGAGCCACACAAGTCACCCCATCTTGGATTCCCCTAGGTCTCTAGTTTTCAGAAATTCACAGGTTTGGTAGGTTTCCCTAGGTGGCGGCTGAGCTACAGGCCAAAATCTACAGGTAGGCACTTTGCAAAAAACACCTCTGTTGTTCTTCAAAAATTTGGCTGTGTCAACGTTGCGCTTTGGGGCGTTCTCTGTCGCGGGCGCTAGGCCTACCCACACAAGTGAGGTATCTTTTTTATCGGGAGACGTGGGGGAACGCTGGGTGGAAGGAAATTCGTGGCTCCTCTCAGATTCCAGAACTTTCTGCCACAGAAATGTGAGGAACATGTGTTTTTTTAGCCAAATTTTGAGGTTTGCAATGGATTCTGGGTAACAGAACCTGGTCCGAGCCACACAAGTCACCCCATCTTGGATTCCCCTAGGTCTCTAGTTTTCAGAAATGCACAGGTTTGGTAGGTTTCCGTAGGTGGCGGCTGAGCTACAGTCCAAAATATACATGTAGGCACTTTGCAAAAAACACCTCTGTTTTCCTTCAAAAATGTGGCTGTGTCCACGTTGCGCTTTGGGGCGTTTCCTGTCGCGGGCGCTAGGCCTACCCACACAAGTGAGGTATCATTTTTATCGGGAGACGTGAGGGAACGCTGGGTGAAAGGAAATTTGTGGCTCCTCTCAGATTCCAGAACTTTCTGCCACCGAAATGTGAGGAACATGTGTGTTTTTTTAGCCAAATTTTGAGTTTTGCAATGGATTCTGGGTAACAGAACATGGTCCGAGCCACACAAGTCACCCCATCTTGGATTCCCCTAGGTCTCTAGTTTTCAGAAATGCACAGGTTTGGTAGGTTTCCCTAGGTGGCGGCTGAGCTACAAGCCAAAATCTACAGGTAGGCACTTTGCAAAAAACACCTCTGTTTTCCTTCAAAAATTTGGATGTGTCCACGTTGCGCTTTGGGGCGTTTTCAGTCACGGGCGCTAGGCCTACCCACACAAGTGAGGTATCATTTTTATCGGGAGACGTGGGGGAACGCTGGGTGGAAGGAAATTTGTGGCTCCTCTCAGATTTCAATACTTTCTGCCACAGAAATGTGAGGAACATGTGTTTTTTTAGCCAAATTTTGAGGTTTGCAATGGATTCTGGGTAACAGAACCTGGTCCGAGCCACACAAGTCACCCCATCTTGGATTCCCCTAGGTCTCTAGTTTTCAGAAATGCACAGGTTTGGTAGGTTTCCCTATGTGGCGGCTGAGCTACAGGCCAAAATCTACAGGTAGGCACTTTGCAAAAAACACCTCTGTTTTCCTTCAAAAATTTGGCTGTGTCCACGTTGTGCTTTGGGGCATTTCATGTCACGGGCGCTAGGCCTACCCACACAAGTGAGGTATCATTTTTATCTGGAGACGTGGGGGAACGCTGGGTGGAAGGAAATTTGTGGCTCCTCTCAGATTCCATAACTTTCTGCCACAGAAATGTGAGGAACATGTGTTTTTTTAGCCAAATTTTGAGGTTTGCAATGGATTCTGGGTAACAGAACCTGGTCTGAGCCACACAAGTCACCCCATCTTGGATTCCCCTAGGTCTCTAGTTTTCAGAAATGCACAGGTTTGGTAGGTTTCCCTAGGTGGCGGCTGAGCTACAAGCCAAAATCTACAGGTAGGTACTTTGCAAAAAACACCTCTGTTTTCCTTCAAAAATTTAGATGTGTCAACGTTGCGCTTTGGGGCGTTTTCTGTCGCGGGCGCTAGGCCTACCCACACAAGTGAGGTATCATTTTTATCGGGAGACGTGGGGGAACGCTGGGTGGAAGGAAATTCGTGGCTCCTCTCAGATTCCAGAACTTTCTGCCACAGAAATGTGAGGAACATGTGTTTTTTTAGCCAAATTTTGAGGTTTGCAATGGATTCTGGGTAACAGAACCTGGTCCGAGCCACACAAGTCACCCCATCTTGGATTCCCATAGGTCTCTAGTTTTCAGAAATGCACAGGTTTGGTAGGTTTCCCTAGGTGGCGGCTGAGCTACAGTCCAAAATCTACAGGTAGGCACTTTGCAAAAAACACCTCTGTTTTCCTTCAAAAATGTGGCTGTAACCACGTTGCGCTTTGGGGCGTTTCCTGTCGCGGGCGCTAGGCCTACCCACACAAGTGAGGTATCATTTTTATCGGGAGACGTGAGGGAACGCTGGGTGAAAGGAAATTTGTGGCTCCTCTCAGATTCCAGAACTTTCTGCCACCGAAATGTGAGGAACATGTGTGTTTTTTTAGCCAAATTTTGAGTTTTGCAATGGATTCTGGGTAACAGAACCTGGTCCGAGCCACACAAGTCACCCCATCTTGGATTCCCCTAGGTCTCTAGTTTTCAGAAATGCACAGGTTTGGTAGGTTTCCCTAGGTGGCGGCTGAGCTACAAGCCAAAATCTACAGGTAGGCACTTTGCAAAAAACACCTCTGTTTTCCTTCAAAAATTTGGATGTGTCCACGTTGCGCTTTGGGGCGTTTTCTGTCGCGGGCGCTAGGCCTACCCACACAAGTGAGGTATCATTTTTATCGGGAGACGTGGGGGAACGCTGGGTGGAAGGGAATTTGTGGCTTCTCTCAGATTTCAATACTTTCTGCCACAGAAATGTGAGGAACATGTGTTTTTTTAGCCAAATTTTGAGGTTTGCAATGGATTCTGGGTAACAGAACCTGGTCCGAGCCACACAAGTCACCCCATCTTGGAATCCCCTAGGTCTCTAGTTTTCAGAAATGCACAGGTTTGGTAGGTTTCCCTATGTGGCGGATGAGCTACAGGCCAAAATCTACAGGTAGGCACTTTGCAAAAAACACCTCTGTTTTCCTTCAAAAATTTGGCTGTGTCCACGTTGCGCTTTGGGGCGTTTCATGTCACGGGCGCTAGGCCTACCCACACAAGTGAGGTATCATTTTTATCGGGAGACGTGGGGGAACGCTGGGTGAAAGGAAATTTGTGGCTCCTCTCAGATTCCAGAACTTTATGCCACAGAAATGTGAGGAACATGTGTTTTTTTTGCCAAATTTTGAGGTTTGCAAAGGATTCTGGGTAACAGAACCTGGTCCGAGCCACACAAGTCACCCCATCTTGGATTCCCCTAGGTCTCTAGTTTTCAGAAATGCACAGGTTTGGTAGGTTTCCCTAGGTGGCGGCTGAGCTACAGGCCAAAATCTACAGGTAGGCACTTTGCAAAAAACACCTCTGTTGTCCTTCAAAAATTTGGCTGTGTCCACGTTGCGCTTTGGGGCGTTTCATGTCGCGGGCACTAGGTCTACCCACACAAGTGAGGTATCATTTTTATCGGGAGACGTGGGGGAACACTGGGTGGAAGGAAATTTGTGGCTCCTCTCAGATTCCAGAACTTTCTGCCACAGAAATGTGAGGAACATGTGTTTTTTTAGCCAAATTTTGAGGTTTGCAATGGATTCTGGGTAACAGAACCTGGTCTGAGCCACACAAGTCACCCCATCTTGGATTCCCCTAGGTCTCTAGTTTTCAGAAATGCACAGGTTTGGTAGGTTTCCCTAGGTGGCGGCTGAGCTACAGGCCAAAATCTACAGGTAGGCACTTTGCAAAAAACACCTCTGTTTTCCTTCAAAAATTTGGCTGTGTCCACGTTGCGCTTTGGGGCGTTTACTGTTGCGGGCGCTAGGCCTACCCACACAAGTGAGGTATCATTTTTATCGGGAGACGTGGGGGAACGCTGGGTGGAAGGAAATTTGTGGCTCCTCTCAGATTCCAGAACTTTCTGCCACAGAAATGTGAGGAACATGTGTTTTTTTAGCCAAATTTTGAGGTTTGCAATGGATTCTGGGTAACAGAACCTGGTCCGAGCCACACAAGTCACCCCATCTTGGATTCCCCTAGGTCTCTAGTTTTCAGAAATGCACAGGTTTCGTAGGTTTCCCTAGGTGGCGGCTGAGCTACAAGCCAAAATCTACAGGTAGGTAGTTTGCAAAAAACACCTCTGTTTTCCTTCAAAGATTTGGCTGTGTCAACGTTGCGCTTTGGGGCGTTTTCTGTCGCGGGCGCTAGGCCTACCCACACAAGTGAGGTATCATTTTTATCGGGAGACGTGAGGGAACGCTGGGTGAAAGGAAATTTGTGGCTCCTCTCAGATTCCAGAACTTTCTGCCACCGAAATGTGAGGAACATGTGTGTTTTTTTAGCCAAATTTTGAGTTTTGCAATGGATTCTGGGTAACAGAACCTGGTCCGAGCCACACAAGTCACCCCATCTTGGATTCCCCTAGGTCTCTAGTTTTCAGAAATGCACAGGTTTGGTAGGTTTCCCTAGGTGGCGGCTGAGCTACAAGCCAAAATCTACAGGTAGGCGTTTTTGCAAAAAACACCTCTGTTTTCCTTCAAAAATTTGGATGTGTCCACGTTGCGCTTTGGGGCGTTTTCAGTCGCGGGCGCTAGGCCTACCCACACAAGTGAGGTATCATTTTTATCGGGAGACGTGGGGGAACGCTGGGTGGAAGGAAATTTGTGGCTCCTCTCAGATTTCAATACTTTCTGCCACAGAAATGTGAGGAACATGTGTTTTTTTAGCCAAATTTTGAGGTTTGCAATGGATTCTGGGTAACAGAACCTGGTCCGAGCCACACAAGTCACCCCATCTTGGATTCCCCTAGGTCTCTAGTTTTCAGAAATGCACAGGTTTGGTAGGTTTCCCTATGTGGCGGCTGAGCTACAGGCCAAAATCTACAGGTAGGCACTTTGCAAAAAACACCTCTGTTTTCCTTCAAAAATTTGGCTGTGTCCACGTTGCGCTTTGGGGCGTTTCATGTCACGGGCGCTAGGCCTACCCACACAAGTGAGGTATCATTTTTATCGGGAGACGTGGGGGAACGCTGGGTGGAAGGAAATTTGTGGCTCCTCTCAGATTCCAGAACTTTCTGCCACAGAAATGTGAGGAACATATGTTTTTTTAGCCAAATTTTGAGGTTTGCAATGGATTCTGGGTAACAGAACCTGGTCTGAGCCACACAAGTCACCCCATCTTGGATTCCCCTAGGTCTCTAGTTTTCAGAAATGCACAGGTTTGGTAGGTTTCCCTAGGTGGCGGCTGAGCTACAGGCCAAAATCTACAGGTAGGCACTTTGCAAAAAACTCCTCTGTTTTCCTTCAAAAATTTGGCTGTGTCCACGTTGCGCTTTGGGGCGTTTACTGTTGCGGGCGCTAGGCCTACCCACACAAGTGAGGTATAATTTTTATCGGGAGACGTGGGGGAACGCTGGGTGGAAGGAAATTCGTGGCTCCTCTCAGATTCCAGAACTTTCTGCCACAGAAATGTGAGGAACATGTGTTTTTTTAGCCAAATTTTGAGGTTTGCAATGGATTCTGGGTAACAGAACCTGGTCTGAGCCAAACAAGTCACCCCATCTTGGATTCCCCTAGGTCTCTAGTTTTCAGAAATTCACAGGTTTGGTAGGTTTCCCTATGTGGCGGCTGAGCTACAGGCCAAAATCTACAGGTAGGCACTTTGCAAAAAACACCTCTGTTTTCCTTCAAAAATTTGGCTGTGTCCACGTTGCGCTTTGGGGCGTTTCCTGTTGCGGGCGCTAGGCCTACCCACACAAGTGAGTTATCATTTTTATCGGGAGACGTGGGGGAACGCTGGGTGGAAGGAAATTTGTGGCTCCTCTCAGATTCCAGAACTTTCTGCCACAGAAATGTGAGGAACATGTGTTTTTTTAGCCAAATTTTGAGGTTTGCAATGGATTCTGGGTAACAGAACCTGGTCCGAGCCACACAAGTCACCCCATCTTGGATTCCCCTAGGTCTCTAGTTTTCAGAAATGCACAGGTTTGGTAGGTTTCCCTAGGTGGCGGCTGAGCTACAGGCCAAAATCTACAGGTAGGCACTTTGCAAAAAACACCTCTGTTTTCCTTCAAAAATTTGGCTGTGTCCACGTTGTGCTTTGGGGCGTTTCCTGTCGCGGGCGCTTGGCCTACCCACACAAGTGAGGTATCATTTTTATCGGGAGACGTGGGGGAACGCTGGGTGAAAGGAAATTTGTGGCTCCTCTCAGATTCCAGAACTTTCTGCCACAGAAATGTGAGGAACATGTGTTTTTTTAGCCAAATTTTGAGGTTTGCAAAGGATTCTGTGTAACAGAACCTGGTCCGAGCCACACAAGTCACCCCATCTTGGATTCCCCTAGGTCTCTAGTTTTCAGAAATGCACAGGTTTGGTAGGTTTCCCTAGGTGGCGGCTGAGCTACAGGCCAAAATCTACAGGTAGGCACTTTGCAAAAAACACCACTGTTTTACTTAAAAAATTTGGCTGTGTCCACGTTGCGCTTTGGGGCGTTTCCTGTCGCGGGCGCTAGGCCTACCCACACAAGTGAGGTTTCATTTTTATCGGGAGACGTGGGGGAACGCTGGGTGGAAGGAAATTTGTGGCTCCTCTCAGATTCCAGAACTTTCTGCCACCGAAATGTGAGGAACATGTGTTTTTTTAGCCAAATTTTGAGGTTTGCAATGGATTCTGGGTAACAGAACCTGGTCCGAGCCACACAAGTCACCCCATCTTGGATTCCCCTAGGTCTCTAGTTTTCAGAAATGCACAGGTTTGGTAGGTTTCTCTAGGTGGCGGCTGAGCTACAAGCCAAAATCTACAGGTAGGTACTTTGCAAAAAACACCTCTGTTTTCCTTCAAAAATTTGGATGTGTCCACGTTGCGCTTTGGGGCGTTATCTGTCGCGGGCGCTAGGCCTACCCACACAAGTGAGGTATCATTTTTATCGGGAGACGTGGGGGAACGCTGGGTGGAAGGAAATTCGTGGCTCCTCTCAGATTCCAGAACTTTCTGCCACAGAAATGTGAGGAACATGTGTTTTTTTAGCCAAATTTTGAGGTTTGCAATGGATTCTGGGTAACAGAACCTGGTCTGAGCCACACAAGTCACCCCATCTTGGATTCCCCTAGGTCTCTAGTTTTCAGAAATGCACAGGTTTGGTAGGTTTCCCTAGGTGGCGGCTGAGCTACAAGCCAAAATCTACAGGTAGGTACTTTGCAAAAAACACCTCTGTTTTCCTTCAAAAATTTGGATGTGTCCACGTTGCGCTTTGGGGCATTTTCTGTCGCGGGCGCTAGGCCTACCCACACAAGTGAGGTATCATTTTTATCGGGAGACGTGGGGGAACGCTGGGTGGAAGGAAATTCGTGGCTCCTCTCAGATTCCAGAACTTTCTGCCACAGAAATGTGAGGAACATGTGTTTTTTTAGCCAAATTTTGAGGTTTGCAATGGATTCTGGGTAACAGAACCTGGTCTGAGCCACACAAGTCACCCCATCTTGGATTCCCCTAGGTCTCTAGTTTTCAGAAATGCACAGGTTTGGTAGGTTTCCCTAGGTGGCGGCTGAGCTACAAGCCAAAATCTACAGGTAGGTACTTTGCAAAAAACACCTCTGTTTTCCTTCAAAAATTTGGATGTGTCCACGTTGCGCTTTGGGGCGTTTTCTGTCGCGGGCGCTAGGCCTACCCACACAAGTGAGGTATCATTTTTATCGGGAGACGTGGGGGAACGCTGGGTGGAAGGAAATTCGTGGCTCCTCTCAGATTCCAGAACTTTCTGCCACAGAAATGTGAGGAACATGTGTTTTTTTAGCCAAATTTTGAGGTTTGCAATGGATTCTGGGTAACAGAACCTGGTCCGAGCCACACAAGTCACCCCATCTTGGATTTCCCTAGGTCTCTAGTTTTCACAAATGCACAGGTTTGGTAGGTTTCCCTAGGTGGCGGCTGAGCTACAGTCCAAAATCTACAGGTAGGCACTTTGCAAAAAACACCTCTGTTTTCCTTAAAAAATGTGGCTGTGTCCACGTTGCGCTTTGGGGCGTTTCCTGTCGCGGGCGCTAGGCCTACCCACACAAGTGAGGTATCATTTTTATCGGGAGACGTGAGGGAACGCTGGGTGAAAGGAAATTTGTGGCTCCTCTCAGATTCCAGAACTTTCTGCCACCGAAATTTGAGGAACATGTGTGTTTTTTTAGCTAAATTTTGAGTTTTGCAATGGATTCTGGGTAACAGAACCTGGTCCGAGCCACACAAGTCACCCCATCTTGGATTCCCCTAGGTCTCTAGTTTTCAGAAATGCACAGGTTTGGTAGGTTTCCCTAGGTGGCGGCTGAGCTACAAGCCAAAATCTACAGGTAGGCACTTTGCAAAAAACACCTCTGTTTTCCTTCAAAAATTTGGATGTGTCCACGTTGCGCTTTGGGGCGTTTTCTGTAGCGGGCGCTAGGCCTACCCACACAAGTGAGGTATCATTTTTATCGGGAGACGTGGGGGAACGCTGGGTGGAAGGAAATTTGTGGCTCCTCTCAGATTCCAGAACTTTCTGCCACAGAAATGTGAGGAACATGTGTTTTTTTAGCCAAATTTTGAGGTTTGCAATGGATTCTGGGTAACAGAACCTGGTCCGAGCCACACAAGTCACCCCATCTTGGATTCCCCTAGGTCTCTAGTTTTCAGAAATGCACAGGTTTGGTAGGTTTCCCTAGGTGGCGGCTGAGCTACAGGCTAAAATCTACAGGTAGGCACTTTGCAAAAAACACCTCTGTTTTCCTTCAAAAATTTGGATGTGTCCACGTTGCGCTTTGGGGCGTTTCACGTCGCGGGCGCTAGGTCTACCCACACAAGTGAGGTATCATTTTTATCGGGAGACGTGGGGGAAAGCTGGGTGGAAGGAAATTTGTGGCTCCTCTCAGATTCCAGAACTTTCTGCCACAGAAATGTGAGGAACATGTGTTTTTTTAGCCAAATTAAGAGGTTTGCAATGGATTCTGAGTAACAGAACCTGGTCTGAGCCACACAAGTCACCCCATCTTGGATTCCCCTAGGTCTCTAGTTTTCAGAAATGCACAGGTTTTGTAGGTTTCCCTAGGTGGCGGCTGAGCTACAAGCCAAAATCTACAGGTAGGTACTTTGCAAAAAACACCTCTGTTTTCCTTCAAAAATTTGGATGTGTCCACGTTGCGCTTTGGGGCGTTTTCTGTCGCGGGCGCTAGGCCTACCCACACAAGTGAGGTATCATTTTTATCGGGAGACGTGGGGGAACGCTGGGTGGAAGGAAATTCGTGGCTCCTCTCAGATTCCAGAACTTTCTGCCACAGAAATGTGAGGAACATGTGTTTTTTTAGCCAAATTTTGAGGTTTGCAATGGATTCTGGGTAACAGAACCTGGTCTGAGCCACACAAGTCACCCCATCTTGGATTCCCCTAGGTCTCTAGTTTTCAGAAATTCACAGGTTTGGTAGGTTTCCCTAGGTGGCGGCTGAGCTACAGGCCAAAATCTACAGGTAGGCACTTTGCAAAAAACACCTCTGTTTTCCTTCAAAAATTTGGCTGTGTCAACGTTGCGCTTTGGGGCGTTTTCTGTCGCGGGCGCTAGGCCTACCCACACAAGTGAGGTATCATTTTTATCGGGAGACGTGGGGGAACACTGGGTGGAAGGAAATTCGTGGCTCCTCTCAGATTCCAGAACTTTCTGCCACAGAAATGTGAGGAACATGTGTTTTTTTAGCCAAATTTTGAGGTTTGCAATGGATTCTGGGTAACAGAACCTGGTCCGAGCCACACAAGTCACCACATCTTGGATTCCCCTAGGTCTCTAGTTTTCACAAATGCACAGGTTTGGTAGGTTTCCCTAGGTGGCGGCTGAGCTACAGTCCAAAATCTACAGGTAGGCACTTTGCAAAAAACACCTCTGTTTTCCTTCAAAAATGTGGCTGTGTCCACGTTGCGCTTTGGGGCGTTTCCTGTCGCGGGCGCTAGGCCTACCCACACAAGTGAGGTATCATTTTTATCGGGAGACGTGAGGGAACGCTGGGTGAAAGGAAATTTGTGGCTCCTCTCAGATTCCAGAACTTTCTGCCACCGAAATGTGAGGAAAATGTGTGTTTTTTTAGCCAAATTTTGAGTTTTGCAATGGATTCTGGGTAACAGAACCTGGTCCGAGCCACAGAAGTCACCCCATCTTGGATTCCCCTAGGTCTCTAGTTTTCAGAAATGCACAGGTTTGGTAGGTTTCCCTAGGTGGCGGCTGAGCTACAAGCCAAAATCTACAGGTAGGCACTTTGCAAAAAACACGTCTGTTTTCCTTCAAAAATTTGGATGTGTCCACGTTGCGCTTTGGGGCGTTTTCTGTCGCGGGCGCTAGGCCTACCCACACAAGTGAGGTATCATTTGTATCGGGAGACGTGGGGGAACGCTGGGTGGAAGGAAATTTGTGGCTCCTCTCAGATTTCAATACTTTCTGCCACAGAAATGTGAGGAACATGTGTTTTTTTAGCCAAATTTTGAGGTTTGCAATGGATTCTGGGTAACAGAACCTGGTCCGAGCCACACAAGTCACCCCATCTTGGATTCCCCTAGGTCTCTAGTTTTCAGAAATGCACAGGTTTGGTAGGTTTCCCTATGTGGCGGCTGAGCTACAGGCCAAAATCTACAGGTAGGCACTTTGCATAAAACACCTCTGTTTTCCTTCAAAAATTTGGCTGTGTCCACGTTGCGCTTTGGGGCGTTTCATGTCACGGGCGCTAGGCCTACCCACACAAGTGAGGTATCATTTTTATCGGGAGACGTGGGGGAACGCTGGGTGAAAGGAAATTTGTGGCTCCTCTCAGATTCCAGAACTTTCTGCCACAGAAATGTGAGGAACATGTGTTTTTTTAGCCAAATTTTGAGGTTTGCAAAGGATTCTGGGTAACAGAACCTGGTCCGAGCCACACAAGTCACCCCATCTTGGATTCCCCTAGGTCTCTAGTTTTCAGAAATGCACAGGTTTGGTAGGTTTCCCTAGGTGGCGGCTGAGCTACAAGCCAAAATCTACAGGTAGGCACTTTGCAAAAAACACCTCTGTTTTCCTTCAAAAATTTGGATGTGTCCACGTTGCGCTTTGGGGCATTTTCTGTCGCGGGCGCTAGGCCTACCCACACAAGTGAGGTATCATTTTTATCGGGAGACGTGGGGGAACGCTGGGTGGAATGAAATTTGTGGCTCCTCTCAGATTCCAGAACTTTCTGCCACAGAAATGTGAGGAACATGTGTTTTTTTAGCCAAATTTTGAGGTTTGCAATGGATTCTGGGTAACAGAACCTGGTCCGAGCCACACAAGTCACCCCATCTTGGATTCCCCTAGGTCTCTAGTTTTCAGAAATGCACAGGTTTGGTAGGTTTCCCTAGGTGGCGGCTGAGCTACAGGCCAAAATCTACAGGTAGGCACTTTGCAAAAAACACCACTGTTTTACTTCAAAAATTTGGCTGTGTCCACGTTGCGCTTTGGGGCGTTTCCTGTCGCGGGCGCTAGGCCTACCCACACAAGTGAGGTATCATTTTTATCGGGAGACGTGGGGGAACGCTGGGTGGAAGGAAATTTGTGGCTCCTCTCAGATTCCAGAACTTTCTGCCACCGAAATGTGAGGAACATGTGTTTTTTTAGCCAAATTTTGAGGTTTGCAATGGATTCTGGGTAACAGAACCTGGTCCGAGCCACACAAGTCACCCCATCTTGGATTCCCCTAGGTCTCTAGTTTTCAGAAATGCACAGGTTTGGTAGGTTTCCCTAGGTGGCGGCTGAGCTACAAGCCAAAATCTACAGGTAGGTACTTTGCAAAAAACACCTCTGTTTTCCTTCAAAAATTTGGATGTGTCCACGTTGCGCTTTGGGGCGTTTTCTGTCGCGGGCGCTAGGCCTACCCACACAAGTGAGGTATCATTTTTATCGGGAGACGTGGGGGAACGCTGGGTGGAAGAAAATTCGTGGCTCCTCTCAGATTCCAGAACTTTCTGCCACCGAAATGTGAGGAACATGTGTGTTTTTTTAGCCAAATTTTGAGTTTTGCAATGGATTCTGGGTAACAGATCATGGTCCGAGCCACACAAGTCACCCCATCTTGGATTCCCCTAGGTCTCTAGTTTTCAGAAATGCACAGGTTTGGTAGGTTTCCCTAGGTGGCGGCTGAGCTACAAGCCAAAATCTACAGGTAGGCACTTTGCAAAAAACACCTCTGTTTTCCTTCAAAAATTTGGATGTGTCCACGTTGCGCTTTGGGGCGTTTTCAGTCACGGGCGCTAGGCCTACCCACACAAGTGAGGTATCATTTTTATCGGGAGATGTGGGGGAACGCTGGGTGGAAGGAAATTTGTGGCTCCTCTCAGATTTCAATACTTTCTGCCACAGAAATGTGAGGAACATGTGTTTTTTTAGCCAAATTTTGAGGTTTGCAATGGATTCTGGGTAACAGAACCTGGTCCGAGCCACACAAGTCACCCCATCTTGGATTCCCCTAGGTCTCTAGTTTTCAGAAATGCACAGGTTTGGTAGGTTTCCCTAGGTGGCGGCTGAGCTACAAGCCAAAATCTACAGGTAGGTACTTTGCAAAAAACACCTCTGTTTTCCTTCAAAAATTTGGATGTGTCAACGTTGCGCTTTGGGGCGTTTTCTGTCGCGGGCGCTAGGCCTACCCACACAAGTGAGGTATCATTTTTATCGGGAGACGTGGGGGAACGCTGGGTGGAAGGAAATTCGTGGCTCCTCTCAGATTCCAGAACTTTCTGCCACAGAAATGTGAGGAACATGTGTTTTTTTAGCCAAATTTTGAGGTTTGCAATGGATTCTGGGTAACAGAACCTGATCTGAGCCACACAAGTCACCCCATCTTGGATTCCCCTAGGTCTCTAGTTTTCAGAAATGCACAGGTTTGGTAGGTTTCCCTAGGTGGCGGCTGAGCTACAGTCCAAAATCTACAGGTAGGCACTTTGCAAAAAACACCTCTGTTTTCCTTCAAAAATGTGGCTGTAACCACGTTGCGCTTTGGGGCGTTTCCTGTCGCGGGCGCTAGGCCTACCCACACAAGTGAGGTATCATTTTTATCGGGAGACGTGAGGGAACGCTGGGTGAAAGGAAATTTGTGGCTCCTCTCAGATTCCAGAACTTTCTGCCACCGAAATGTGAGGAACATGTGTGTTTTTTTAGCCAAATTTTGAGTTTTGCAATGGATTCTGGGTAACAGAACCTGGTCCGAGCCACACAAGTCACCCCATCTTGGATTCCCCTAGGTCTCTAGTTTTCAGAAATGCACAGGTTTGGTAGGTTTCCCTAGGTGGCGGCTGAGCTACAAGCCAAAATCTACAGGTAGGCACTTTGCAAAAAACACCTCTGTTTTCCTCAAAAATTTGGATGTGTCCACGTTGCGCTTTGGGGCGTTTTCTGTTGCGGGCGCTAGGCCTACCCACACAAGTGAGGTATCATTTTTATCGGGAGACGTGGGGGAACGCTGGGTGGAAGGGAATTTGTGGCTCCTCTCAGATTTCAATACTTTCTGCCACAGAAATGTGAGGAACATGTGTTTTTTTTAGCCAAATTTTGAGGTTTGCAATGGATTCTGGGTAACAGAACCTGGTCCGAGCCACACAAGTCACCCCATCTTGGATTCCCCTAGGTCTCTAGTTTTCAGAAATGCACAGGTTTGGTAGGTTTCCCTATGTGGCGGCTGAGCTACAGGCCAAAATCTACAGGTAGGCACTTTGCAAAAAACACCTCTGTTTTCCTTCAAAAATTTGGCTGTGTCCACGTTGCGCTTTGGGGCGTTTCATGTCACGGGCGCTAGGCCTACCCACACAAGTGAGGTATCATTTTTATCGGGAGACGTGGGGGAACGCTGGGTGAAAGGAAATTTGTGGCTCCTCTCAGATTCCAGAACTTTATGCCACAGAAATGTGAGGAACATGTGTTTTTTTTTGCCAAATTTTGAGGTTTGCAAAGGATTCTGGGTAACAGAACCTGGTCCGAGCCACACAAGTCACCCCATCTTGGATTCCCCTAGGTCTCTAGTTTTCAGAAATGCACAGGTTTGGTAGGTTTCCCTAGGTGGCGGCTGAGCTACAGGCCAAAATCTACAGGTAGGCACTTTGCAAAAAACACCTCTGTTGTCCTTCAAAAATTTGGCTGTGTCCACGTTGCGCTTTGGGGCGTTTCATGTCGCGGGCGCTAGGTCTACCCACACAAGTGAGGTATCATTTTTATCGGGAGACGTGGGGGAACGCTGGGTGGAAGGAAATTTGTGGCTCCTCTCAGATTCCAGAACTTTCTGCCACAGAAATGTGAGGAACATGTGTTTTTTTAGCCAAATTTTGAGGTTTGCAATGGATTCTGGGTAACAGAACCTGGTCCGAGCCACACAAGTCACCCCATCTTGGATTCCCCTAGGTCTCTAGTTTTCAGAAATGCACAGGTTTGGTAGGTTTCCCTAGGTGGCGGCTGAGCTACAGGCCAAAATCTACAGGTAGGCACTTTGCAAAAAACACTCTGTTTTCCTTCAAAAATTTGGCTGTGTCCACGTTGCGCTTTGGGGCGTTTACTGTTGCGGGCGCTAGGCCTACCCACACAAGTGAGGTATCATTTTTATCGGGAGACGTGGGGGAACGCTGGGTGGAAGGAAATTTGTGGCTCCTCTCAGATTCCAGAACTTTCTGCCACAGAAATGTGAGGAACATGTGTTTTTTTAGCCAAATTTTGAGGTTTGCAATGGATTCTGGGTAACAGAACCTGGTCCGAGCCACACAAGTCACCCCATCTTGGATTCCCCTAGGTCTCTAGTTTTCAGAAATCCACAGGTTTGGTAGGTTTCCCTAGGTGGCGGCTGAGCTACAGGCCAAAATCTACAGGTAGGCACTTTGCAAAAAACACCTCTGTTTTCCTTCAAAAATTTGGCTGTGTCCACGTTGCGCTTTGGGGCGTTTCATGTCGCGGGCGCTAGGTCTACCCACACAAGTGAGGTATCATTTTTATCGGGAGATGTGGGGGAACACTGGGTGGAAGGAAATTTGTGGCTCCTCTCAGATTCCAGAACTTTCTGCCACAGAAATGTGAGGAACATGTGTTTTTTTAGCCAAATTTTGAGGTTTGCAATGGATTCTGGGTAACAGAACCTGGTCCGAGCCACACAAGTCACCCCATCTTGGATTCCCCTAGGTCTCTAGTTTTCAGAAATGCACAGGTTTGGTAGGTTTCCCTAGGTGGCGGCTGAGCTACAGGCCAAAATCTACAGGTAGGCACTTTGCAAAAAAACACCTCTGTTGTCCTTCAAAAATTTGGCTGTGTCTACGTTGCGCTTTGTGGCGTTTCCTGTCGCGGGCGCTAGGCCTACCCACACAAGTGAGGTATCATTTTTATCGGGAGACGTGGGGGAACGCTGGGTGGAAGGAAATTTGTGGCTCCTCTCAGATTCCAGAACTTTCTGCCACAGAAATGTGAGGAACATGTGTTTTTTTAGCCAAATTTTGAGGTTTGCAATGGATTCTGGGTAACAGAACCTGGTCTGAGCCACACAAGTCACCCCATCTTGGATTCCCCTAGGTCTCTAGTTTTCAGAAATTCACAGGTTTGGTAGGTTTCCCTAGGTGGCGGCTGAGCTACAGGCCAAAATCTACAGGTAGGCACTTTGCAAAAAACACCTCTGTTGTTCTTCAAAAATTTGGCTGTGTCAACGTTGCGCTTTGGGGCGTTTTTCTGTCGCGGGCGCTAGGCCTACCCACACAAGTGAGGTATCTTTTTTATCGGGAGACGTGGGGGGAACGCTGGGTGGAAGGAAATTCGTGGCTCCTCTCAGATTCCAGAACTTTCTGCCACAGAAATGTGAGGAACATGTGTTTTTTTAGCCAAATTTTGAGGTTTGCAATGGATTCTGGGTAACAGAACCTGGTCCGAGCCACACAAGTCACCCCATCTTGGATTCCCCTAGGTCTCTAGTTTTCAGAAATGCACAGGTTTGGTAGGTTTCCGTAGGTGGCGGCTGAGCTACAGTCCAAAATATACATGTAGGCACTTTGCAAAAAACACCTCTGTTTTCCTTCAAAAATGTGGCTGTGTCCACGTTGCGCTTTGGGGCGTTTCCTGTCGCGGGCGCTAGGCCTACCCACACAAGTGAGGTATCATTTTTATCGGGAGACGTGGGGGAACGCTGGGTGGAAGGAAATTTGTGGCTCCTCTCAGATTTCAATACTTTCTGCCACAGAAATGTGAGGAACATGTGTTTTTTTAGCCAAATTTTGAGGTTTGCAATGGATTCTGGGTAACAGAACCTGGTCCGAGCCACACAAGTCACCCCATCTTGGATTCCCCTAGGTCTCTAGTTTTCAGAAATGCACAGGTTTGGTAGGTTTCCCTATGTGGCGGCTGAGCTACAGGCCAAAAATCAACAGGTAGGCACTTTGCAAAAAACACCTCTGTTTTCCTTCAAAAATTTGGCTGTGTCCACGTTGTGCTTTGGGGCATTTCATGTCACGGGCGCTAGCCCTACCCACACAAGTGAGGTATCATTTTTATCTGGAGACGTGGGGGAACGCTGGGTGGAAGGAAATTTGTGGCTCCTCTCAGATTCCATAACTTTCTGCCACAGAAAATGTGAGGAACATGTGTTTTTTTAGCCAAATTTTGAGGTTTGCAATGGATTCTGGGTAACAGAACCTGGTCTGAGCCACACAAGTCACCCCATCTTGGATTCCCCTAGGTCTCTAGTTTTCAGAAATGCACAGGTTTGGTAGGTTTCCCTAGGTGGCGGCTGAGCTACAAGCCAAAATCTACAGGTAGGTACTTTGCAAAAAACACCTCTGTTTTCCTTCAAAAATTTGGATGTGTCAACGTTGCGCTTTGGGGCGTTTTCTGTCGCGGGCGCTAGGCCTACCCACACAAGTGAGGTATCATTTTTATCGGGAGACGTGGGGGAACGCTGGGTGGAAGGAAATTCGTGGCTCCTCTCAGATTCCAGAACTTTCTGCCACAGAAATGTGAGGAACATGTGTTTTTTTAGCCAAATTTTGAGGTTTGCAATGGATTCTGGGTAACAGAACCTGGTCCGAGCCACACAAGTCACCCCATCTTGGATTCCCATAGGTCTCTAGTTTTCAGAAATGCACAGGTTTGGTAGGTTTCCCTAGGTGGCGGCTGAGCTACAGTCCAAAAATCTACAGGTAGGCACTTTGCAAAAAACACCTCTGTTTTTCCTTCAAAAATGTGGCTGTAACCACGTTGCGCTTTGGGGCGTTTTCTGTCGCGGGCGCTAGGCCTACCCACACAAGTGAGGTATCATTTTTATCGGGAGACGTGGGGGAACGCTGGGTGGAAGGGAATTTGTGGCTTCTCTCAGATTTCAATACTTTCTGCCACAGAAATGTGAGGAACATGTGTTTTTTCAGCCAAATTTTGAGGTTTGCAAAGGATTCTGGGTAACAGAACCTGGTCCGAGCCACACAAGTCACCCCATCTTGGATTCCCCTAGGTCTCTAGTTTTCAGAAATGCACAGGTTTGGTAGGTTTCCCTAGGTGGCGGCTGAGCTACAGGCCAAAATCTACAGGTAGGCACTTTGCAAAAAACACCTCTGTTGTCCTTCAAAAATTTGGCTGTGTCCACGTTGCGCTTTGGGGCGTTTCATGTCGCGGGCACTAGGTCTACCCACACAAGTGAGGTATCATTTTTATCGGGAGACGTGGGGGGAACACTGGGTGGAAGGAAATTTGTGGCTCCTCTCAGATTCCAGAACTTTCTGCCACAGAAATGTGAGGAACATGTGTTTTTTTAGCCAAATTTTGAGGTTTGCAATGGATTCTGGGTAACAGAACCTGGTCTGAGCCACACAAGTCACCCCATCTTGGATTCCCCTAGGTCTCTAGTTTTCAGAAATGCACAGGTTTGGTAGGTTTCCCTAGGTGGCGGCTGAGCTACAGGCCAAAATCTACAGGTAGGGCACTTTGCAAAAAACACCTCTGTTTTCCTTCAAAAATTTGGCTGTGTCCACGTTGCGCTTTGGGGCGTTTACTGTTGCGGGCGCTAGGCCTACCCACACAAGTGAGGTATCATTTTTATCGGGAGACGTGGGGGAACGCTGGGTGGAAGGAAATTTGTGGCTCCTCTCAGATTCCAGAACTTTCTGCCACAGAAATGTGAGGAACATGTGTTTTTTTAGCCAAATTTTGAGGTTTGCAATGGATTCTGGGTAACAGAACCTTGGTCCGAGCCACACAAGTCACCCCATCTTGGATTCCCCTAGGTCTCTAGTTTTCAGAAGATGCACAGGTTTCGTAGGTTTCCCTAGGTGGCGGCTGAGCTACAAGCCAAAATCTACAGGTAGGTAGTTTGCAAAAAACACCTCTGTTTTCCTTCAAAAATTTGGCTGTGTCAACGTTGCGCTTTGGGGCGTTTTCTGTCGCGGGCGCTAGGCCTACCCACACAAGTGAGGTATCATTTTTATCGGGAGACGTGAGGGAACGCTGGGTGAAAGGAAATTTGTGGCTCCTCTCAGATTCCAGAACTTTCTGCCACCGAAATGTGAGGAACATGTGTGTTTTTTTAGCCAAATTTTGAGTTTTGCAATGGATTCTGGGTAACAGAACCTGGTCCGAGCCACACAAGTCACCCCATCTTGGATTCCCCTAGGTCTCTAGTTTTTCAGAAATGCACAGGTTTGGTAGGTTTCCCTAGGTGGCGGCTGAGCTACAAGCCAAAATCTACAGGTAGGCGTTTTTGCAAAAAACACCTCTGTTTTCCTTCAAAAATTTGGATGTGTCCACGTTGCGCTTTGGGGCGTTTTCAGTCGCGGGCGCTAGGCCTACCCACACAAGTGAGGTATCATTTTTATCGGGAGACGTGGGGGAACGCTGGGTGGAAGGAAATTTGTGGCTCCTCTCAGATTTCAATACTTTCTGCCACAGAAATGTGAGGAACATGTGTTTTTTTAGCCAAATTTTGAGGTTTGCAATGGATTCTGGGTAACAGAACCTACAAGTCACCCCATCTTGGATTCCCCTAGGTCTCTAGTTTTCAGAAATGCACAGGTTTGGTAGGTTTCCCTATGTGGCGGCTGAGCTACAGGCCAAAATCTACAGGTAGGCACTTTGCAAAAAACACCTCTGTTTTCCTTCAAAAATTTGGCTGTGTCCACGTTGCGCTTTGGGGCGTTTCATGTCACGGGCGCTAGGCCTACCCACACAAGTGAGGTATCATTTTTATCGGGAGACGTGGGGGAACGCTGGGTGGAAGGAAATTTGTGGCTCCTCTCAGATTCCAGAACTTTCTGCCACAGAAATGTGAGGAACATATGTTTTTTTAGCCAAATTTTGAGGTTTGCAATGGATTCTGGGTAACAGAACCTGGTCTGAGCCACACAAGTCACCCCATCTTGGATTCCCCTAGGTCTCTAGTTTTCAGAAATGCACAGGTTTGGTAGGTTTCCCTAGGTGGCGGCTGAGCTACAGGCCAAAATCTACAGGTAGGCACTTTGCAAAAAACTCCTCTGTTTTCCTTCAAAAATTTGGCTGTGTCCACGTTGCGCTTTGGGGCGTTTACTGTTGCGGGCGCTAGGCCTACCCACACAAGTGAGGTATAATTTTTATCGGGAGACGTGGGGGAACGCTGGGTGGAAGGAAATTCGTGGCTCCTCTCAGATTCCAGAACTTTCTGCCACAGAAATGTGAGGAACATGTGTTTTTTTAGCCAAATTTTGAGGTTTGCAATGGATTCTGGGTAACAGAACCTGGTCTGAGCCAAACAAGTCACCCCATCTTGGATTCCCCTAGGTCTCTAGTTTTCAGAAATTCACAGGTTTGGTAGGTTTCCCTATGTGGCGGCTGAGCTACAGGCCAAAATCTACAGGTAGGCACTTTGCAAAAAACACCTCTGTTTTCCTTCAAAAATTTGGCTGTGTCCACGTTGCGCTTTGGGGCGTTTCCTGTTGCGGGCGCTAGGCCTACCCACACAAGTGAGTTATCATTTTTATCGGGAGACGTGGGGGAACGCTGGGTGGAAGGAAATTTGTGGCTCCTCTCAGATTCCAGAACTTTCTGCCACAGAAATGTGAGGAACATGTGTTTTTTTAGCCAAATTTTGAGGTTTGCAATGGATTCTGGGTAACAGAACCTGGTCCGAGCCACACAAGTCACCCCATCTTGGATTCCCCTAGGTCTCTAGTTTTCAGAAATGCACAGGTTTGGTAGGTTTCCCTAGGTGGCGGCTGAGCTACAGGCCAAAATCTACAGGTAGGCACTTTGCAAAAAACACCTCTGTTTTCCTTCAAAAATTTGGCTGTGTCCACGTTGTGCTTTGGGGCGTTTCCTGTCGCGGGCGCTTGGCCTACCCACACAAGTGAGGTATCATTTTTATCGGGAGACGTGGGGGAACGCTGGGTGAAAGGAAATTTGTGGCTCCTCTCAGATTCCAGAACTTTCTGCCACAGAAATGTGAGGAACATGTGTTTTTTTAGCCAAATTTTGAGGTTTGCAAAGGATTCTGGGTAACAGAACCTGGTCCGAGCCACACAAGTCACCCCATCTTGGATTCCCCTAGGTCTCTAGTTTTCAGAAATGCACAGGTTTGGTAGGTTTCCCTAGGTGGCGGCTGAGCTACAGGCCAAAATCTACAGGTAGGCACTTTGCAAAAAACACCACTGTTTTACTTAAAAAATTTGGCTGTGTCCACATTGCGCTTTGGGGCGTTTCCTGTCGCGGGCGCTAGGCCTACCCACACAAGTGAGGTATCATTTTTATCGGGAGACGTGGGGGAACGCTGGGTGGAAGGAAATTTGTGGCTCCTCTCAGATTCCAGAACTTTCTGCCACCGAAATGTGAGGAACATGTGTTTTTTTAGCCAAATTTTGAGGTTTGCAATGGATTCTGGGTAACAGAACCTGGTCCGAGCCACACAAGTCACCCCATCTTGGATTCCCCTAGGTCTCTAGTTTTCAGAAATGCACAGGTTTGGTAGGTTTCTCTAGGTGGCGGCTGAGCTACAAGCCAAAATCTACAGGTAGGTACTTTGCAAAAAACACCTCTGTTTTCCTTCAAAAATTTGGATGTGTCCACGTTGCGCTTTGGGGCGTTATCTGTCGCGGGCGCTAGGCCTACCCACACAAGTGAGGTATCATTTTTATCGGGAGACGTGGGGGAACGCTGGGTGGAAGGAAATTCGTGGCTCCTCTCAGATTCCAGAACTTTCTGCCACAGAAATGTGAGGAACATGTGTTTTTTTAGCCAAATTTTGAGGTTTGCAATGGATTCTGGGTAACAGAACCTGGTCTGAGCCACACAAGTCACCCCATCTTGGATTCCCCTAGGTCTCTAGTTTTCAGAAATGCACAGGTTTGGTAGGTTTCCCTAGGTGGCGGCTGAGCTACAAGCCAAAATCTACAGGTAGGTACTTTGCAAAAAACACCTCTGTTTTCCTTCAAAAATTTGGATGTGTCCACGTTGCGCTTTGGGGCGTTTTCTGTCGCGGGCGCTAGGCCTACCCACACAAGTGAGGTATCATTTTTATCGGGAGACGTGGGGGAACGCTGGGTGGAAGGAAATTCGTGGCTCCTCTCAGATTCCAGAACTTTCTGCCACAGAAATGTGAGGAACATGTGTTTTTTTAGCCAAATTTTGAGGTTTGCAATGGATTCTGGGTAACAGAACCTGGTCCGAGCCACACAAGTCACCCCATCTTGGATTTCCCTAGGTCTCTAGTTTCAGAAATGCACAGGTTTGGTAGGTTTCCCTAGGTGGCGGCTGAGCTACAGTCCAAAATCTACAGGTAGGCACTTTGCAAAAAACACCTCTGTTTTCCTTAAAAAATGTGGCTGTGTCCACGTTGCGCTTTGGGGCGTTTCCTGTCGCGGGCGCTAGGCCTACCCACACAAGTGAGGTATCATTTTTATCGGGAGACGTGAGGGAACGCTGGGTGAAAGGAAATTTGTGGCTCCTCTCAGATTCCAGAACTTTCTGCCACCGAAATTTGAGGAACATGTGTGTTTTTTTAGCTAAATTTTGAGTTTTGCAATGGATTCTGGGTAACAGAACCTGGTCCGAGCCACACAAGTCACCCCATCTTGGATTCCCCTAGGTCTCTAGTTTTCAGAAATGCACAGGTTTGGTAGGTTTCCCTAGGTGGCGGCTGAGCTACAAGCCAAAATCTACAGGTAGGCACTTTGCAAAAAACACCTCTGTTTTCCTTCAAAAATTTGGATGTGTCCACGTTGCGCTTTGGGGCGTTTTCTGTAGCGGGCGCTAGGCCTACCCACACAAGTGAGGTATCATTTTTATCGGGAGACGTGGGGGAACGCTGGGGTGGAAGGAAATTTGTGGCTCCTCTCAGATTCCAGAACTTTCTGCCACAGAAATGTGAGGAACATGTGTTTTTTTTAGCCAAATTTTGAGGTTTGCAATGGATTCTGGGTAACAGAACCTGGTCCGAGCCACACAAGTCACCCCATCTTGGATTCCCCTAGGTCTCTAGTTTTCAGAAATGCACAGGTTTGGTAGGTTTCCCTAGGTGGCGGCTGAGCTACAGGCTAAAATCTACAGGTAGGCACTTTGCAAAAAACACCTCTGTTTTCCTTCAAAAATTTGGATGTGTCCACGTTGCCCTTTGGGGCGTTTCATGTCGCGGGCGCTAGGTCTACCCACACAAGTGAGGTATCATTTTTATCGGGAGACGTGGGGGAACGCTGGGTGGAAGGAAATTTGTGGCTCCTCTCAGATTCCAGAACTTTCTGCCACAGAAATGTGAGGAACATGTGTTTTTTTAGCCAAATTTTGAGGTTTGCAATGGATTCTGAGTAACAGAACCTGGTCTGAGCCACACAAGTCACCCCATCTTGGATTCCCTAGGTCTCTAGTTTTCAGAAATGCACAGGTTTTGTAGGTTTCCCTAGGTGGCGGCTGAGCTACAAGCCAAAATCTACAGGTAGGTACTTTGCAAAAAACACCTCTGTTTTCCTTCAAAAATTTGGATGTGTCCACGTTGCGCTTTGGGGCGTTTTCTGTCGCGGGCGCTAGGCCTACCCACACAAGTGAGGTATCATTTTTATCGGGAGACGTGGGGGAACGCTGGGTGGAAGGAAATTCGTGGCTCCTCTCAGATTCCAGAACTTTCTGCCACAGAAATGTGAGGAACATGTGTTTTTTTAGCCAAATTTTGAGGTTTGCAATGGATTCTGGGTAACAGAACCTGGTCTGAGCCACACAAGTCACCCCATCTTGGATTCCCCTAGGTCTCTAGTTTTCAGAAATTCACAGGTTTGGTAGGTTTCCCTAGGTGGCGGCTGAGCTACAGGCCAAAATCTACAGGTAGGCACTTTGCAAAAAACACCTCTGTTTTCCTTCAAAAATTTGGCTGTGTCAACGTTGCGCTTTGGGGCGTTTTCTGTGCGGGCGCTAGGCCTACCCACACAAGTGAGGTATCATTTTTATCGGGAGACGTGGGGGAACACTGGGTGGAAGGAAATTCGTGGCTCCTCTCAGATTCCAGAACTTTCTGCCACAGAAATGTGAGGAACATGTGTTTTTTTAGCCAAATTTTGAGGTTTGCAATGGATTCTGGGTAACAGAACCTGGTCCGAGCCACACAAGTCACCCCATCTTGGATTCCCCTAGGTCTCTAGTTTTCACAAATGCACAGGTTTGGTAGGTTTCCCTAGGTGGCGGCTGAGCTACAGTCCAAAATCTACAGGTAGGCACTTTGCAAAAAACACCTCTGTTTTCCTTCAAAAATGTGGCTGTGTCCATGTTGCGCTTTGGGGCGTTTCCTGTCGCGGGCGCTAGCCTACCCACACAAGTGAGGTATCATTTTTATCGGGAGACGTGAGGGAACGCTGGGTGAAAGGAAATTTGTGGCTCCTCTCAGATTCCAGAACTTTCTGCCACCGAAATGTGAGGAAAATGTGTGTTTTTTTAGCCAAATTTTGAGTTTTGCAATGGATTCTGGGTAACAGAACCCTGGTCCGAGCCACACAAGTCACCCCATCTTGGATTCCCCTAGGTCTCTAGTTTTCAGAAATGCACAGGTTTGGTAGGTTTCCCTAGGTGGCGGCTGAGCTACAAGCCAAAATCTACAGGTAGGCACTTTGCAAAAAACACGTCTGTTTTCCTTCAAAAATTTGGATGTGTCCACGTTGCGCTTTGGGGCGTTTTCTGTCGCGGCGCTAGGCCTACCCACACAAGTGAGGTATCATTTGTATCGGGAGACGTGGGGGAACGCTGGGTGGAAGGAAATTTGTGGCTCCTCTCAGATTTCAATACTTTCTGCCACAGAAATGTGAGGAACATGTGTTTTTTTAGCCAAATTTTGAGGTTTGCAATGGATTCTGGGTAACAGAACCTGGTCCGAGCCACACAAGTCACCCCATCTTGGATTCCCCTAGGTCTCTAGTTTTCAGAAATGCACAGGTTTGTAGGTTTCCCTATGTGGCGGCTGAGCTACAGGCCAAAATCTACAGGTAGGCACTTTGCATAAAACACCTCTGTTTTCCTTCAAAACTTTGGCTGTGTCCACGTTGCGCTTTGGGGCGTTTCATGTCACGGGCGCTAGGCCTACCCACACAAGTGAGGTATCATTTTTATCGGAGACGTGGGGGAACGCTGGGTGAAAGGAAATTTGTGGCTCCTCTCAGATTCCAGAACTTTCTGCCACAGAAATGTGAGGAACATGTGTTTTTTTAGCCAAATTTTGAGGTTTGCAAGGATTCTGGGTAACAGAACCTGGTCCGAGCCACACAAGTCACCCCATCTTGGATTCCCCTAGGTCTCTAGTTTCAGAAATGCACAGGTTTGGTAGGTTTCCCTAGGTGGCGGCTGAGCTACAAGCCAAAATCTACAGGTAGGCACTTTGCAAAAAAACACCTCTGTTTTCCTTCAAAAATTTGGATGTGTCCACGTTGCGCTTTGGGGCATTTTCTGTCGCGGGCGCTAGGCCTACCCACACAAGTGAGGTATCATTTTTATCGGGAGACGTGGGGGAACGCTGGGTGGAATGAAATTGTGGCTCCTCTCAGATTCCAGAACTTTCTGCCACAGAAATGTGAGGAACATGTGTTTTTTTAGCCAAATTTTGAGGTTTGCAATGGATTCTGGGTAACAGAACCTGGTCCGAGCCACACAAGTCACCCCATCTTGATTCCCCTAGGTCTCTAGTTTCAGAAATGCACAGGTTTGGTAGGTTTCCCTAGGTGGCGGCTGAGCTACAGGCCAAAATCTACAGGTAGGCACTTTGCAAAAAACACCACTGTTTTACTCAAAAATTTGGCTGTGTCCACGTTGCGCTTTGGGGCGTTTCCTGTCGCGGGCGCTAGGCCTACCCACACAAGTGAGGTATCATTTTTATCGGGAGACGTGGGGGAACGCTGGGTGGAAGGAAATTTGTGGCTCCTCTCAGATTCCAGAACTTTCTGCCACCGAAATGTGAGGAACATGTGTTTTTTTAGCCAAATTTTGAGGTTTGCAATGGATTCTGGGTAACAGAACCTGGTCCGAGCCACACAAGTCACCCCATCTTGGATTCCCCTAGGTCTCTAGTTTTCTCAGAAATGCACAGGTTTGGTAGGTTTCCCTAGGTGGCGGCTGAGCTACAAGCCAAAATCTACAGGTAGGTACTTTGCAAAAAACACCTCTGTTTTCCTTCAAAAATTTGGATGTGTCCACGTTGCGCTTTGGGGCGTTTTCTGTCGCGGGCGCTAGGCCTACCCACACAAGTGAGGTATCATTTTTATCGGGAGACGTGGGGAACGCTGGGTGGAAGAAAATTCGTGGCTCCTCTCAGATTCCAGAACTTTCTGCCACAGAAATGTGAGGAACATGTTGTTTTTTAGCCAAATTTTGAGGTTTGCAATGGATTCTGGGTAACAGAACCTGGTCTGAGCCACACAAGTCACCCCATCTTGGATTCCCCTAGGTCTCTAGTTTTCAGAAATGCACAGGTTTGTAGGTTTCCCTAGGTGGCGGCTGAGCTACAAGCCAAAATCTACAGGTAGGTACTTTGCAAAAAACACCTCTGTTTTCCTTCAAAAATTTGGATGTGTCCACGTTGCGCTTTGGGGCGTTTTCTGTCGCGGGCGCTAGGCTACCCACACAAGTGAGGTATCATTTTTTTCGGGAGACGTGGGGGAACGCTGGGTGGAAGGAAATTCGTGGCTCCTCTCAGATTCCAGAACTTTCTGCCACAGAAATGTGAGGAACATGTGTTTTTTTAGCCAAATTTTGAGGTTTGCAATGGATTCTGGGTAACAGAACCTGGTCCGAGCCACACAAGTCACCCCATCTTGGATTCCCCTAGGTCTCTAGTTTTCAGAAATGCACAGGTTTGGTAGGTTTCCCTAGGTGGCGGCTGAGCTACAGTCCAAAATCTACAGGTAGGCACTTTGCAAAAAACACCTCTGTTTTCCTCAAAAATGTGGCTGTGTCCACGTTGCGCTTTGGGGCGTTTCCTGTCGCGGGCGCTAGGCCTACCCACACAAGTGAGGTATCATTTTTATCGGGAGACGTGAGGAACGCTGGGTGAAAGGAAATTTGTGGCTCCTCTCCGATTCCAGAACTTTCTGCCACCGAAATTTGAGGAACATGTGTGTTTTTTTAGCTAAATTTTGAGTTTTGCAATGGATTCTGGGTAACAGAACCTGGTCCGAGCCACACAAGTCACCCCATCTTGGATTCCCCTAGGTCTCTAGTTTCAGAAATGCACAGGTTTGGTAGGTTTCCTAGGTGGCGGCTGAGCTACAAGCCAAAATCTACAGGTAGGCACTTTGCAACAAACACCTCTGTTTTCCTTCAAAAATTTGCTGTGTCCACGTTGCGCTTTGGGACGTTTCATGTCGCGGGCGCTAGGTCTACCCACACAAGTGAGGTATCATTTTTATCGGGAGACGTGGGGGAAAGCTGGGTGGAAGGGAATTTGTGGCTCCTCTCAGATTCCAGAACTTTCTGCCACATGAAATGTGAGGAACATGTGTTTTTTTAGCCAAATTTTGAGGTTTGCAATGGATTCTGAGTAACAGAACCTGGTCTGAGCCACACAAGTCACCCCATCTTGGATTCCCCTAGGTCTCTAGTTTTCAGAAATGCACAGGTTTGGTAGGTTTCCCTAGGTGGCGGCTGAGCTACAAGCCAAAATCTACAGGTAGGTACTTTGGCAAAAAACACCTCTGTTTTCCTTCAAAAATTTGGCTGTGTCAACGTTGCGCTTGGGGCGTTTTCTGTCGCGGGCGCTAGGCCTACCCACACAAGTGAGGTATCATTTTTATCGGGAGACGTGGGGGAACGCTGGGTGGAAGGAAATTCGTGGCTCCTCTCAGATTCCAGAACTTTCTGCCACAGAAATGTGAGGAACATGTGTTTTTTTAGCCAAATTTTGAGGTTTGCAATGGATTCTGTGTAACAGAACCTGGTCCGAGCCACACAAGTCACCCCATCTTGGATTCCCCTAGGTCTCTAGTTTTCACAAATGCACAGGTTGGTAGGTTTCCCTAGGTGGCGGCTGAGCTACAGTCCAAAATCTACAGGTAGGCACTTTGCAAAAAACACCTCTGTTTTCCTTCAAAAATGTGGCTGTGTCCACGTTGCGCTTTGGGGCGTTTCCTGTCGCGGGCGCTAGGCCTACCCACACAAGTGAGGTATCATTTTTATCGGGAGACGTGAGGGAACGCTGGGTGAAAGGAAATTTGTGGCTCCTCTCAGATTCCAGAACTTTCTGCCACCGAAATGTGAGGAAAATGTGTGTTTTTTTAGCCAAATTTTGAGTTTTGCAATGGATTCTGGGTAACAGAACCTGGTCCGAGCCACACAAGTCACCCCATCTTGGATTCCCCTAGGTCTCTAGTTTTCAGAAATGCACAGGTTTGGTAGGTTTCCCTAGGTGGCGGCTGAGCTACAAGCCAAAATCTACAGGTAGGCACTTTGCAAAAAACACGTCTGTTTTCCTTCAAAAATTTGGATTTGTCCACGTTGCGCTTTGGGGCGTTTTCTGTCGCGGGCGCTAGGCCTACCCACACAAGTGAGGTATCATTTGTATCGGGAGACGTGGGGGAACGCTGGGTGGAAGGAAATTTGTGGCTCCTCTCAGATTTCAATACTTTCTGCCACAGAAATGTGAGGAACATGTGTTTTTTTAGCCAAATTTTGAGGTTTGCAATGGATTCTGGGTAACAGAACCTGGTCCGAGCCACACAAGTCACCCCATCTTGGATTCCCCTAGGTCTCTAGTTTTCAGAAATGCACAGGTTTGGTAGGTTTCCCTATGTGGCGGCTGAGCTACAGGCCAAAATCTACAGGTAGGCACTTTGCAAAAAACACCTCTGTTTTCCTTCAAAAATTTGGCTGTGTCCACGTTGCGCTTTGGGGCGTTTCATGTCACGGGCGCTAGCCTACCCACAAAAGTGAGGTATCATTTTTATCGGGAGACGTGGGGGAACGCTGGGTGAAAGGAAATTTGTGGCTCCTCTCAGATTCCAGAACTTTCTGCCACAGAAATGTGAGGAACATGTGTTTTTTTAGCCAAATTTTGAGGTTTGCAAAGGATTCTGGGTAACAGAACCTGGTCCGAGCCACACAAGTCACCCCATCTTGGATTCCCCTAGGTCTCTAGTTTCAGAAATGCACAGGTTTGGTAGGTTTCCCTAGGTGGCGGCTGAGCTACAGGCCAAAATCTACAGGTAGGCACTTTGCAAAAAACACCTCTGTTGTCCTTCAAAAATTTGGCTGTGGTCCACGTTGCGCTTTGGGGCGTTTCATGTCGCGGCGCTAGGTCTACCCACACAAGTGAGGTATCATTTTTATCGGGTGACGTGGGGAACGCTGGGTGGAAGGAAATTTGTGGCTCCTCTCAGATTCCAGAACTTTCTGCCACAGAAATGTGAGGATCATGTGTTTTTTTTAGCCAAATTTTGAGGTTTGCAATGGATTCTGGGTAACAGAACCTGGTCCGAAACACACAGTCACCCCATCTTGGATTCCCCTAGGGCTCTAGTTTTCAGAAATGCACAGTTTTGGTAGGTTTCCCTAGGTGGCGGCTGAGCTAAAGGCCAAAATCTACAAGTAGGCACTTTGCAAAAAACACCTCTGTTTTCCTTCAAAATTTGGCTGTGTCCACGTTGCGCTTTGGGGCGTTCCTGTCGCGGGCGCTAGGCCTACCCACACAAGTGAGGTATCATTTTTATCGGGAGACGTGGGGGAACGCTGTGTGGAAGGAAATTCGTGGCTCCTCTCAGATTCCAGAACTTTCTGCCACAGAAATGTGAGGAACATGTGTTTTTTAGCCAAATTTTGAGGTTTGCAATGGACTCTGGGTAACAGAACCTGGTCCGAGCCACACAAGTCACGCCATCTTGGATTCCCCTAGTCTCTAGTTTTCAGAAATGCACAGGTTTGGTAGGTTCCCTAGGTGGCGGCTGAGCTACAGTCCAAAATCTACAGGTAGGCACTTTGCAAAAAACACCTCTGTTTTCCTTCAAAAATGTGGCTGTGTCCACGTTGCGCTTTGGGGCGTTTCCTGTCGCGGGCGCTAGGCCTACCCACACAAGTGAGGTATCATTTTTATCGGGAGACGTGGGGGAACGCTGGGTGAAAGGAAATTTGTGGCTCCTCTCAGATTCCAGAACTTTCTGCCACCGAAATGTGAGGAACATGTGTTTTTTTAGCCAATTTTGAGGTTTGCAATGGATTCTGGGTAACAGAACCTGGTCCGAGCCACACAAGTCACCCCATCTTGGATTCCCCTAGGTCTCTAGTTTTCAGAAATGCACAGGGTTTGGTAGGTTTTCCTAGGTGGCGCTGAGCTACAGTCCCAAATCTACAGGTAGGCACTTTGCAAAAAACACCTCTGTTTTCCTTCAAAAATGTGGCTGTGTCACGTTGCGCTTTGGGGCGTTTCCTGTCGCGGGCGCTAGGCCTACCCACACAAGTGAGGTATCATTTTTATCGGGAGACGTGGGGGAACGCTGGGTGAAAGAAAATTTGTGGCTCCTCTCAGATTCCAGAACTTTCTGCCACCGAAATGTGAGGAACATGTGTTTTTTTAGCCAAATTTTGAGATTTGCAATGGATTCTGGTTAACAGAACCTGGTCCGAGCCACACAAGTCACCCCATCTTGGATTCCCCTAGGTCTCTAGTTTTCAGAAATGCACAGGTTTGGTAGGTTTCCCTAGGTGGCGGCTGAGCTACAAGCCAAAATCTACAGGTAGGCACTTTGCAAAAAACACCTGTTTTCCTTCAAAAATTTGGATGTGTCCACGTTGCGCTTTGGGGCGTTTTCTGTCGCGGGCGCTAGGCCTACCCACACAAGTGAGGTATCATTTTTATCGGGAGACATGGGGGGAACGCTGGGTGGAATGAAATTTGTGGCTCCTCTCAGATTCCAGAACTTTCTGCCACAGAAATGTGAGGAACATGTGTTTTTTTAGCCAAATTTTGAGGTTTGCAATGGATTCTGGGTAACAGAACCTGGTCCGAGCCACACAAGTCACCCCATCTTGGATTCCCCTAGGTCTCTAGTTTCAGAAATGCACAGGTTTGGTAGGTTTCCCTAGGTGGCGGCTGAGCTACAGGCCAAAATCTACAGGTAGGCACTTTGCAAAAAACACCACTGTTTTACTTAAAAAATTTGGCTGTGTCCACGTTGCGCTTTGGGCGTTTCCTGTCGCGGGCGCTAGGCCTACCCACACAAGTGAGGTATCATTTTTATCGGGAGACGTGGGGGAACGCTGGGTGGAAGGAAATTTGTGGCTCCTCTCAGATTCCAGAACTTTCTGCCACCGAAATGTGAGGAACATGTGTTTTTTTAGCCAAATTTTGAGGTTTGCAATGGATTCTGGGTAACAGAACCTGGTCCGAGCCACACAAGTCACCCCAGCTTGGATTCCCCTAGGTCTCTAGTTTCAGAAATGCACAGGTTTGGTAGGTTTCTCTAGGTGGCGGCTGAGCTACAAGCCAAAATCTACAGGTAGGTACTTTGCAAAAAACACCTCTGTTTTCCTTCAAAAATTTGGATGTGTCCACGTTGCGCTTTGGGGCGTTATCTGTCGCGGGCGCTAGGCCTACCCACACAAGTGAGGTATCATTTTTATCGGGAGACGTGGGGAACGCTGGGTGGAAGGAAATTCGTGGCTCCTCTCAGATTCCAGAACTTTCTGCCACAGAAATGTGAGGAACATGTGTTTTTTTAGCCAAATTTTGAGGTTTGCAATGGATTCTGGGTAACAGAACCTGGTCTGAGCCACACAAGTCACCCCATCTTGGATTCCCCTAGGTCTCTAGTTTCAGAAATGCACAGGTTTGGTAGGTTTCCCTAGGTGGCGGCTGAGCTACAAGCCAAAATCTACAGGTAGGTACTTTGCAAAAAACACCTCTGTTTTCCTTCAAAAATTTGGATGTGTCCACGTTGCGCTTTGGGGCATTTTCTGTCGCGGGCGCTAGGCCTACCCACACAAGTGAGGTATCATTTTTATCGGGAGGACGTGGGGGAACGCTGGGTGGAAGGAAATTCGTGGCTCCTCTCAGATTCCAGAACTTTCTGCCACAGAAATGTGAGGAACATGTGTTTTTTTAGCCAAATTTTGAGGTTTGCAATGGATTCTGGGTAACAGAACCTGGTCTGAGCCCCACAAGTCACCCCATCTTGGATTCCCTAGGTCTCTAGTTTTCAGAAATGCACAGGTTTGGTAGGTTTCCCTAGGTGGCGGCTGAGCTACAAGCCAAAATCTACAGGTAGGTACCTTTGCAAAAAACACCTCTGTTTTCCTTCAAAAATTTGGATGTGTCCACGTTGCGCTTTGGGGCGTTTTCTGTCGCGGGCGCTAGGCCTACCCACACAAGTGAGGTATCATTTTTATCGGGAGACGTGGGGGAACGCTGGGTGAAGGAAATTCGTGGCTCCTCTCAGATTCCAGAACTTTCTGCCACAGAAATGTGAGGAACATGTGTTTTTTTAGCCAAATTTTGAGGTTTGCAATGGATTCTGGGTAACAGAACCTGGTCCGAGCCACACAAGTCACCCCATCTTGGATTTCCCTAGGTCTCTAGTTTCAGAAATGCACAGGTTTGGTAGGTTTCCCTAGGTGGCGGCTGAGCTACAGTCCAAAATCTACAGGTAGGCACTTTGCAAAAACACCTCTGTTTTCCTTCAAAAATGTGGCTGTGTCCACGTTGCGCTTTGGGCGTTTCCTGTCGCGGGCGCTAGGCCTACCCACACAAGTGAGGTATCATTTTTATCGGGAGACGTGAGGGAACGCTGGGTGAAAGGAAATTTGTGGCTCCTCTCAGATTCCAGAACTTTCTGCCACCGAAATTTGAGGAACATGTGTGTTTTTTTAGCTAAATTTTGAGTTTTGCAATGGATTCTGGGTAACAGAACCTGGTCCGAGCCACACAAGTCACCCCATCTTGGATTCCCTAGGTCTCTAGTTTTCAGAAATGCACAGGTTTTGGTAGGTTTCCCTAGGTGGCGGCTGAGCTACAGAGCCAAAATCTACAGGTAGGCACTTTGCAAAAAACACCTCTGTTTTCCTTCAAAAATTTGGATGTGTCCACGTTGCGCTTTGGGGCGTTTTCTGTAGCGGGCGCTAGGCCTACCCACACAAGTGAGGTATCATTTTTATCGGGAGACGTGGGGGAACGCTGGGTGGAAGGAAATTTGTGGCTCCTCTCAGATTCCAGAACTTTCTGCCACAGAAATGTGAGGAACATGTGTTTTTTTAGCCAAATTTTGAGGTTTGCAATGGATTCTGGGTAACAGAACCTGGTCCGAGCCACACAAGTCACCCCATCTTGGATTCCCCTAGGTCTCTAGTTTTCAGAAATGCACAGGTTTGGTAGGTTTCCCTAGGTGGCGGCTGAGCTACAGGCTAAAATCTACAGGTAGGCACTTTGCAAAAAACACCTCTGTTTTCCTTCAAAAATTGGATGTGTCCACGTTGCGCTTTGGGGCGTTTCATGTCGCGGGCGCTAGGTCTACCCACACAAGTGAGGTATCATTTTTATCGGGAGACGTGGGGAAAGCTGGGTGGAAGGAAATTTGTGGCTCCTCTCAGATTCCAGAACTTTCTGCCACAGAAATGTGAGGAACATGTGTTTTTTTAGCCAAATTTTGAGGTTTGCAATGGATTCTGAGTAACAGAACCTGGTCTGAGCCACACAAGTCACCCCATCTTGGATTCCCCTAGGTCTCTAGTTTTCAGAAATGCACAGGTTTTGTAGGTTTCCCTAGGTGGCGGCTGAGCTACAAGCCAAAATCTACAGGTAGGTACTTTGCAAAAAACACCTCTGTTTTCCTTCAAAAATTTGGATGTGTCCACGTTGCGCTTTGGGGGCGTTTTCTGTCGCGGGCGCTAGGCCTACCCACACAAGTGAGGTATCATTTTTATCGGGAGACGTGGGGAACGCTGGGTGGAAGGAAATTCGTGGCTCCTCTCAGATTCCAGAACTTTCTGCCACAGAAATGTGAGGAACATGTGTTTTTTTAGCCAAATTTTGAGGTTTGCAATGGATTCTGGGTAACAGAACCTGGTCTGAGCCACACAAGTCACCCCATCTTGGATTCCCCTAGGTCTCTAGTTTTCAGAAATTCACAGGTTTGGTAGGTTTCCCTAGGT